>NC_079212.1:53182682-53482682 GCF_029633865.1 Lampris incognitus | reverse complement strand
GTAAGTTCGTCCAGGTCTGTAGATGCAGCCTCAAAAACACTCCAGTCAGTGCAGTAAAAGTGGGCCTGAAGCTCCACTTTTGACTATTGGTCCATTTCCTCAGTTTTAACTACAGGTTTTGCAGGTTTTAGTCTCTGCCTGTAGGTTGGGATGAGATGAATCAGACAGTGATCAGAGGTCCAGGGCTGCACGGGGGACAGAGTGATAGGCGTCCTTTAACATTGTGCAGCAATGATCCAGAGTGTTTTTGTCCCTGGTGGGACATTTAACGTGCTCTCTGTATTTTGGCAGGTCGTGGCTGAGGTTTGCTCTGTTAAAATCCCTGAGGATAATGAGTAAGGAGTCTGGATATTTGTGCTCCATGTTTATCATCTGGTCAGCCAGGTGTTGCAACGCCTCACTAACACAAGCCTGAGGTGGAGTGGAAACACCAAACAGAAGCAAGGAGGAAATCTCAATGAAAAAGGTCTGTAAGTGAGGGCTGCCTGATTTCTTACAACAATGTGACATGACCTGTGCACCAACCTTCGTTCATGTAGAAGCAGCATCAGCCTCCCTGTTTTTTCTCTGTCTCTCAGAGGAGTTGGAAGTGTGGCAGATGGCTGTGCTTTCCGGAATACGCCAAGCCAGGCTTCAGTGAGGCACAGGGCGACAGATCTAGAAACGTCTGAGTTTGTTCTAGGAGCAGCAGTTCATCCATCTTGTTGGCAAGAGAGCGAACATTGGCCAGGTGGCTTGATGGGAGTGCAGTTCAAAACCCCGTTGTCGCAGCTTAATGAGCGCTCCGGCTCAGTTCCCCCGGCGTCGGCACCAGCCAACCCCATACAGAGGCGCTGCTCCTCAAACTAAAAGCTCAGCAAAACCTTCTGTTTCAATCAAAAACGACTAGTGGATAGTCGGGGGTTTAAAAGCTATTTCCTGCTGAGTGTGGCCAGAGAGTGAGTGCTGGAAACGAAACAACTGAACAAAAACAGAAGAAGTACCATTTTAAATTGTACTTGAACTGTACTGTATTTGTATACACATTAGCAGCGTTCAGCTTCACATTAAAACTGTGCAACATAAATATTCTCTCACATAAATAAACTAGCATGAACCCTTCCAGGCCCACGGTGCACCTGGTGCCAGCTACGAGCGCGTCCTACTAAATGCCCCTCTCAGGTCGTCCATGAGTGAGTGACCACAATTTGCGATGCATAGCCCACGGCGCCGTGGGAAAAATATAATGAAATGAATATCCATTAAGGTGCAGCATTTAGAAAATTAACTGTACTTGAGCTGTACTGGATCTTCAAGCTCTGGTTTATCTGGTTTATCTTTCCGAGTTTGTGCTGTGTGCGCATGCTTAGTGGGCTGGCTGAACGTACGACATCAGGCCCTTCGCAAAGGTTGCTAGGGGGGAACTCGGACTTTTGAATTAAACTCTGCACACACAAAAGTGCTGCACATGCATTGGTCAAAACAACACTGCATTTGTTTGGTACACATGCGCGCCTGCTGAAAGACCAATACCGAACATTTCCAGTACGAATACGTGTACCTTTACACCCCTACTGTATACCAACACACACCAGGGTGTGCTATAACGATGACAAGCCCTGGTTCACCGCTAACTCAGACGGCCTTGTTTGGAAGAGGAGGAGGTGTTTAGGTGCGGGGGCAAGGAAGTGTTTAAACTGGCAAAATACCCGTTTGGCAAGGCGATGAATGAGGCCAAAGTATTCAGAGAAGGTGGAACGGCACTTCTTAGCCAACGATTCTGCCTCCGTCCAGAAAGGCCTGAAAAGATCCCCCATTTCAAACCCTAACTTTGCCCCATGCTGAATGACTCTAGACTTGCTAATGAGCTCAACGAGTTATACTGACGTTTCAACAGATAAAGGGGCAGTTTTGACTGTATCTCCCAACCCCCCAGCCATCAGTCCCTGTACTCCAGCAGCTCCATCCAACCCCCCTCCCCTCCAAGGGCCCATTAACAACGACACCCCCAAACTCCCAGCCTGAGCACACCCCTCCCCCCAATCACACCTTCTCTCTTGATTCAGGAGAGGGATGTTAACAGGCAGTTCAGAAAACAGAACCCCCGCAAGACAGCTGGACCCGATGTGGTCTCCCCCTTGACCCTTAAACACTGCCCAGACCAGCTGTCTCCAGTGTTCACAGACATTTTACACCTCCCTGGAGGACTGCAGAGTGCCAGCCTACCTTAAAACTTCAACTATTATCTCTTTCCCCAAGAAGCCAAGGATCATAGTCCTAAATGACTACTGCCCCATCGCGCTGACCTCAGTAGTGATGAAGACTGTTGAACACCTTGTGCTGTATCATCTCAAGTCCATCACCACCCGCCTCCTGGATCGCTACAGTTTTCATACAGAGCCAACAGGTCCACAGATGATGCTGTCAATTCAGTATATCAGCACCGCTGCCCCCAAGGCTGCATCCTGTTCCCGCTGCACTTCTCAATCTACACCAACGGGTGAGCCTCCAGACACCAATCTGTCAAGGTCCTGAAGTTTGGGGATGAAACCACCGTCTTCTTACAGACTGCTTCCAGATGGCTTCCTGGTGCAGCCAGAACAACCTGGAGCTAAACCCCCTGAAGACAGCGGAGATGGAGATGAAGCCCAGCCCTGCGCTCCCATATCGACAGCCCCCCCAGCCCCCCACTGACAGCCACTCTCCCACACACACGTATATTATGCAATTTGTATATAAAATTTTACTTTTATACTACTGTTTACTGTTCATAATTTTTACATCTTCTGTTTTATATGTGTATATATATGTATATGTATATATATATATGTGCATATATATATATATGTGTGTGTGTGTGTGTATAGGAAATTTTTTTAATACATAGCAGTACAAGCTTGTTTCATGCGTCGCATACTGCTACGCATTAAAATCTTTTTCCTACAAATATATATATATATATATATATATATATATATATATATATATATATATATATATATATATATATATATATATTCCGCTCCTCATTAGTCGAGCACTCAACACCATTGACGGTTTTGGAAAAAAACGCTATATATATATACATATGTATATGTGTATGTGTATATATATATATATATATATATATATATATATATATCAATCCAGATGCAGGAAAAATAGATGTTAATGCATAGCAGTACAGGCCTGTTTCATCAGCTGCTAATGTTTTATTCACAGAGAATCGAACAGTTGCGTTACCCAGCATCACGCCCCTAATTTCGGGCAAACAGCGACCAATCAGATGAGGGAACATGTAAACTATAACAACCAATGGCGTAGGTACTTTTGACGCACAGCAACCAATGGAGGGGTAGAAAACATTACAACCAATGGGGTAAGGGACTGGGGCTTGTTTTGAAAAGCATTTAGGGGCCAGGGCGCTGCTGAACCGGCCTACATTTAAAATATAACAAGGTCATTTATGTAAATCATATAGTGGGGTGGGGTTGGGGCACAGCTGGAAGGACAGGCAGTTAAAATATAAAAAAGGGGAAAAAACCCTCTAATAAAAGTCACATGTGTATCATCTGATGGGGGGGGGTAATAAAGGCGTTTTACTTATAGTTATAAAGGAGACATGTTTTCCAGTGTCTACAGCTGGTGGCCAATTGGTTTCTATTATTCAAGGTGGACATGTCAGGTCTGCAAATAATAAAACACTTCTCTGCCAAGCGCAGGTCACATCTTTGACCCCTAACTGAATATGCACTGCTCTTTGCAAGGGTTTTCCATGAGACAGAGTAACTGATACTCTCGTCTACCAATGACCACATGTGGCGGCTTAAGGCCGCTGCATGTCTTGCATGTTCAGGTCTGAAGCTGCTCATATGGGCGTTAAACCTCATTTTAAAAGGTCCTCTGTCAGTCCCACGGGAGTGTCCACACTGCAGCTGTCTTCGCTGGTCACCGATGCCTGGTAGATAACTGGTATATATATATATATATATATATATATATATATATATATATATATATATATATATATATATATACACATACACACACATACACACACACACACAGACATACATACATATATATGTATGTATGTCTGTGTGTATGTATGTGTGTTGTATGTATGTATGTTAAGGGTGGGGAGAGGGTGTGTACATAAATGTCATTAAATAGAGGCGGGGAAAAAATCCATTCACTTAAGTATCCATCCATCCATCCACTATCCAAACTGCTTATCCTGTTCAGGGTCGCAAGGGTACTGGAGTCATGATCCTTTTTTTTTTACATCTCATCTCATCTCATCTCATCTCATCTCATCTTCAGCCGCTTCTCCGGGGTCGGGTCGTGGTGGCAGCAAGCTAAGTAGGGCACTCCAGACGTCCCTCTCCCAAGCAACACCCTCCAGCTCCTCCTGGGGGATCCCAAGGCGTTCACAGGCCAGATTGGACATGTAGTCCCACCAGCGAGTTCTGGGACTACCCCGAGGTCTCCTCCCAGTTGGACATGCCCAGAAGGCGCCCAGGAGGCATCCTGATCAGATGCCTGAACCACCTCAACTGGCTCCTTTCGACGTGAAGGAGCAGCGGCTCTACTCCAAGCTCCCTCCGGATGTCCGAGCTCCTCACCCTATCTCTAAGGCTGAGCTCCTCACCCTATCTCTAAGGCTGAGCCCAGACACCCTACAGAGGAAACTCATTTCAGCCGCTTGTATCCACAATCTCACCCTTTCGGTCACTACCCAAAGCTCATGACCATAGATGAGGGTTGGAACGAAGACTGACTGGTAAATTGAGAGCTTTGCCTTCTGGCTCAGCTCCCTCTTCACCACAACGGTCCAGTACAACGTCCACATTACTGCTGATGCTGCACCAATCCACCTGTCAATCTCCCGCTCCATCCTACCCTCACGCGTGAACAAGACCCCGAGATACTTGAACTCCTTCACTTGAGGCAACAACTCTTCCCAACCCGGAGGGAGCAATCCACCATTTTCCGGTAGAGAACCATGGCCTAAGACTTGGAGGTGCTGACTCTCATCCCGGCCATTTCACACTCAGCTGCAAACCGCCCCAGTGAGCTGGAGGTCACGTTCTGATGGAGCCAACAAAACCACATCATCTGCGAAGAACAGAGACGCAATCCTGAAATTCCCAAAACGGACACACTCCTCACCTTGGCTGCGCCTTGAGGTCCTGTCCATGAACATCACAAACAGAACTCCGGTTCTGTTTGTGATGTTCAAGGGACAACCTTGGTGGAGTCCAACACCCACCGAAAATGTGTTTGACTTTGTGCTGAGAATGCGGACACAGCTCTCACTTTGGTTATACAAGGACCGGATTGCTTGTAGCAACTGCCCCGGTACCCCATACTCCCGCAGTACCCCCAACAGAGCAGGAACAGCTAAATGTTGCACTTTACTTCAAAAAGTACTTCATTTACCACTTTTATATGCAGTATAGAAATGATGCTGCCTTGAGTAAAACTCAGACTGACTTGTTTTTTGGAAATATGACTCATGATATACTGTCGGTAGAAGTGTATGTTTCAACTTCTTCCCATGGTCTAGTGTTAAAAAAAAGCAAACGTGAATCAAAGCAAACTGTAATATCAGGCTGCAATACTTGTAGAATTGCAATACTTAAGAATCGCAATACATATTGAATCGGCAGCCAAGTATTGTGATAGTATTTAATAGGCAGATGAGCATATCGTGCCAGCCCTATGTATGACTGTATGTTCTTTCAATGCCAAAAAACAAAAGATGCTCATCAAAAAAAAAAAAAGTGTCCCCGTCAGTAAACTTCCAGATGTTAAACATGGTATCACGAGGCAAAACAAAGTGAAAAAAAAAGAGAATGAGGAAAACAGACCAGTGCTTCAAGGCACCACAACCCACGTACACCCTTCTTTCACAAGGTGAGAACTTTTTACAGACCAGAGCAACAAAAAGAGCAGACACAAGTGCATTTTTAGCCCTGCTGACTTTATGTCCGCTTTATGGAGCATCAACAACCAGTAGAAGGTATAGTTGTTGTTGTTTTTTTAAATAATTAGTATATTTGTGCTCCGCAAAGAGTAGACATAAAGTAAATTGAATTTGGACACACAAGACCTGAGGAGAGGGAAAACGACAGGAGGAGAGTTTGAATTCAGATGGCCATCTGGCTTATCCATTCTTTGAGTTGTGGAGTTAGGATGCATGCTAACTGTTCACAGGGGGATAAATTAGAGTCCAACTATTTACAAGAAGGAAACGGCGCTAAACTGGACTGAAAAAGAGCCTACATAGAGGGGACAAAGACAGAGAGCAAGATAAAGAGAGAGAAAGATAACTAAAACAGGGAGGAACAGGGATGCGACAGGGCTACCAGCACACTGCAAACTATTATACCTGAAGTCCAGATCAGGCAGTATTTAAGATCAGGATCAGGCAGTATTTACGATCAGGCAGTATTTAAGATCAGGATCAGGCAGTATTTAAGATCAGGATCAGGCAGTATTTAAGATCAGGCAGTATTTAAGATCAGGATCAGGCAGTATTTAAGATCAGGCAGTATTTAACACACACACACACACACACACACACACACACACACACACACACACACACACATACTCACCTTCACCCAAAACAAGTAAAACACAAGTTAATACAAAGATAGTAATGATTCACTATCTTCATATTCAAATGTGAGGTTGCACCCAGATGACGACACTAATTCGCGCTATAGTGTCCCTGGATGACGACACTATTTGGTGCTCTATAGTGTCCCTAGATGATGACACTATTTGGTGCTCTATAGTGTCCCTAGATGATGACACTATTTGGTGCTCTATAGTGTCCCTGGATGACGACACTATTTGGTGCTCTATAGTGTCCATAGATGATGACACTATTTGGTGCTCTATAGTGTCCACAGATGATGACACTATTTGGTGCTCTATAGTGTCCCTAGATGACGACACTATTTGGTGCTCTATAGTGTCCCTAGATGATGACACTATGTGGTGCTCTATAGTGTCCCTGGATGACGACACTATTTGGTGCTCTATAGTGTCCATAGATGATGACACTATTTGGTGCTCTATAGTGTCCACAGATGATGACACTATTTGGTGCTCTATAGTGTCCCTAGATGACGACACTATTTGGTGCTCTATAGTGTCCCCAGATGATGACACTATGTGGTGCTCTATAGTGAGTTATAATGAGTAAAACACAACATTATAAATTATCGGCTCATACACTTCCTTACGATACACAATGTCCTGAGCAAAAGTCAAATTGGATTCATACTAAATCATCAAACACACATACACACCTTCACCCGAAACGAGTAAATCACAATTTAATACAAAGATAGTAATGACTCACTATCTCCATATTCAAATGTGAGGCTGCACCCTAGATGACGACACTATTTAGCGCGCTATAGTGTCCCTGGATGACGACACTATTTGATGCTCTATAGTGTCCCTAGACGACGACACTATTTGGTGCTCTATAGTGTCCCTGGATGACAACAGTATGTGGTGCTCTATAGTGTCCCTGGATGACGACACTATTTGATGCTCTATAGTGTCCCTAGATGACGACACTATTTGCTCTATAGTGTCCCTAGATGACAACAGTATTTGGTGCTCTATAGTGTCCCTGGATGACAACACTATTTGGTGCTCTATAGATGACGACACTATTTGGTGCTCTATAGTGTCCCTAGATGACAACAGTATTTGGTGCTCTATAGTGTCCCTGGATGACAACAGTATGTGGTGCTCTATAGTGTCCCTAGATGATGACACTATTTGGTGCTCTATAGTGTCCCTAGATGATGACACTATGTGGTGCTCTATAGTGACTTATAATGAGTAAAACACAACATTACAAATTATCGGCTCATACACTTCCTTACGAAACACAATGTCCTGAGCAAAAGCCAAATTTGATTCATACCAAATCATCACACACACATACACACCTTCACCCGAAACGAGTAAAACACAATTTAATACAAAGATAGTATATTCACTATCTCCATATTCAAATGCGAGGCTGCACCCTAGATGACACTATGTGGTGCTCTATAGTGTCCCTAGATGACGACACTATTTGGTGATCTATAGTGTCCCTAGATGACGACACTTTTTGGTGCTCTATAGTGTCCACAGATGACGACACTATGTGGTGCTCTATAGTGTCCCTAGATAACGACACTATGTGGTGCTCTATAGTGTCCCTAGATGACGACACTATTTGGTGCTCTATAGTGCCCCTAGATGACGACACTATGTGGTGCTCTATAGTGTCCCTAGATGACGACACTATTTGGTGCTCTATAGTGTCCCTAGATGACGACACTATGTGGAGATCTATAGTGTCCCCAGATGACGACACTATGTGGTGCTCTATAGTGTCCATAGATGACGACACTATATGGTGATCTATAGTGTCCCCAGATGACGACACTATGTGGTGCTCTATAGTGTCCCTGGATGATGACACTATTTGGTGCTCTATAGTGTCCCTGGATGACAACACTATTTGGTGCTCTATAGTGTCCCTAGATGATGACACTATTTGGTGCTCTATAGTGTCCCTGGATGATGACACTATTTGGTGCTCTATAGTGTCCCTGGATGACGACACTATTTGGTGCTCTATAATGTCCCTAGATGATGACACTATTTGGTGCTCTATAGTGTCCACAGATGACGACACTATTTGGTGCTCTATAGTGTCCCTGGATGACGACACTATTTGGTGCTCTATAGTGTCCCTAGATGATGACGACACTATTTGATGCTCTATAGTGTCCCTGGATGACGACACTATTTGGTGCTCTACAGTGTCCCTGGATGACAACAGTATGTGGTGCTCTATAGTGTCCATAGATGACGACGCTATGTGGTGCTCTATAGTGTGCCTAGATGATGACACTATGTGGTGCTCTATAGTGTCCGTAGATGACGACACTATGTGGTGCTCTATAGTGTCCGTAGATGACGACACTATTTGGTGCTCTATAGTGTCCCTAGATGACGACACTATTTGGTGCTCTACAGTGTCCCTGGATGACAACAGTATGTGGTGCTCTATAGTTTCCCTGGATGACAACACTATGTGGTGCTCTATAGTGTCCGTAGATGACGACACTATGTGGTGATCTATAGTGTCCCTGGATGACGACACTATGTGGTGCTCTATAGTGTCCCTGGATGACGACACTATTTGGTGCTCTATAGTGTCCATAGATGACGACACTATTTGGTGCTCTATAGTGTCCCTGGATGATGACACTATTTGGTGCTCTAGAGTGTCCCTGGATGACAACAGTATGTGGTGCTCTATAGTGTCCATAGATGACGACACTATTTGGTGCTCTATAGTGTCCCTACATGATGGCACTATTTGGTGCTCTATAGTGTCGCTAGATGATGACACTATGTGGTGCTCTATAGTGAGTTATAATGAGTAAAACACAACATTACAAATTATCGGCTCATACACTTCCTTACGAAACACAATGTCCTGAGCAAAAGTCAAATTTGATTCATACCAAATCATCACACACACATACACACCTTCACCCGAAACGAGTAAAACACAATTTAATACAAAGATAGTATATTCACTATCTCCATATTCAAATGCGAGGCTGCACCCTAGATGACACTATGTGGTTTTCTATAGTGTCCCTAGATGACGACACTATTTGGTGATCTATAGTGTCCCTAGATGACGACACTTTTTGGTGCTCTATAGTGTCCCCAGATGACGACACTATGTGGTGCTCTATAGTGTCCCTAGATAACGACACTATGTGGTGCTCTATAGTGTCCCTAGATGACGACACTAATTGGTGCTCTATAGTGCCCCTAGATGACGACACTATGTGGTGCTCTATAGTGTCCCTAGATGATGACACTATTTGGTGCTCTATAGTGTCCCTAGATGACGACACTATGTGGAGATCTATAGTGTCCCCAGATGACGACACTATGTGGTGGTCTATAGTGTCTGTAGATGACGACACTATGTGATGATCTATAGTGTCCCCAGATGACGACACTATTTGGTGTTCTATAGTGTCCCTAGATGACGACACTATGTGGTGCTCTATAGTGCCCCTAGATGACGACACCATGTGGTGCTCTATAGTGTCCCTAGACGACGACACTATTTGGTGCTCTATAGTGTCCCTGGATGACAACAGTATGTGGTGCTCTATAGTGTCCCTGGATGACGACACTATTTGATGCTCTATAGTGTCCCTAGATGACGACACTATTTGCTCTATAGTGTCCCTAGATGACAACAGTATTTGGTGCTCTATAGTGTCCCTGGATGACAACACTATTTGGTGCTCTATAGATGACGACACTATTTGGTGCGCTATAGTGTCCCTAGATGACAACAGTATTTGGTGCTCTATAGTGTCCCTGGATGACAACAGTATGTGGTGCTCTATAGTGTCCCTAGATGATGACACTATTTGGTGCTCTATAGTGTCCCTAGATGATGACACTATGTGGTGCTCTATAGTGACTTATAATGAGTAAAACACAACATTACAAATTATCGGCTCATACACTTCCTTACGAAACACATGTCCTGAGCAAAAGCCAAATTTGATTCATACCAAATCATCACACACACATACACACCTTCACCCGAAACGAGTAAAACACAATTTAATACAAAGATAGTATATTCACTATCTCCATATTCAAATGCGAGGCTGCACCCTAGATGACACTATGTGGTGCTCTATAGTGTCCCTAGATGACGACACTATTTGGTGATCTATAGTGTCCCTAGATGACGACACTTTTTGGTGCTCTATAGTGTCCACAGATGACGACACTATGTGGTGCTCTATAGTGTCCCTAGATAACGACACTATGTGGTGCTCTATAGTGTCCCTAGATGACGACACTATTTGGTGCTCTATAGTGCCCCTAGATGACGACACTATGTGGTGCTCTATAGTGTCCCTAGATGACGACACTATTTGGTGCTCTATAGTGTCCCTAGATGACGACACTATGTGGAGATCTATAGTGTCCCCAGATGACGACACTATGTGGTGCTCTATAGTGTCCATAGATGACGACACTATATGGTGATCTATAGTGTCCCCAGATGACGACACTATGTGGTGCTCTATAGTGTCCCTGGATGATGACACTATTTGGTGCTCTATAGTGTCCCTGGATGACGACACTATTTGGTGCTCTATAGTGTCCCTAGATGATGACGACACTATTTGATGCTCTATAGTGTCCCTGGATGACGACACTATTTGGTGCTCTACAGTGTCCCTCGATGACAACAGTATGTGGTGCTCTATAGTGTCCATAGATGACGACACTATGTGGTGCTCTATAGTGTGCCTAGATGATGACACTATGTGGTGCTCTATAGTGTCCGTAGATGACGACACTATGTGGTGCTCTATAGTGTCCGTAGATGACGACACTATTTGGTGCTCTATAGTGTCCATAGATGACGACACTATTTGGTGCTCTATAGTGTCCCTGGATGATGACACTATTTGGTGCTCTACAGTGTCCCTGGATGACAACAGTATGTGGTGCTCTATAGTGTCCATAGATGACGACACTATTTGGTGCTCTATAGTGTCCCTACATGATGGCACTATTTGGTGCTCTATAGTGTCGCTAGATGATGACACTATGTGGTGCTCTATAGTGAGTTATAATGAGTAAAACACAACATTACAAATTATCGGCTCATACACTTCCTTACGAAACACAATGTCCTGAGCAAAAGTCAAATTTGATTCATACCAAATCATCACACACACATACACACCTTCACCCGAAACGAGTAAAACACAATTTAATACAAAGATAGTATATTCACTATCTCCATATTCAAATGCGAGGCTGCACCCTAGATGACACTATGTGGTTTTCTATAGTGTCCCTAGATGACGACACTATTTGGTGATCTATAGTGTCCCTAGATGACGACACTTTTTGGTGCTCTATAGTGTCCCCAGATGACGACACTATGTGGTGCTCTATAGTGTCCCTAGATAACGACACTATGTGGTGCTCTATAGTGTCCCTAGATGACGACACTAATTGGTGCTCTATAGTGCCCCTAGATGACGACACTATGTGGTGCTCTATAGTGTCCCTAGATGATGACACTATTTGGTGCTCTATAGTGTCCCTAGATGACGACACTATGTGGAGATCTATAGTGTCCCCAGATGACGACACTATGTGGTGGTCTATAGTGTCTGTAGATGACGACACTATGTGATGATCTATAGTGTCCCCAGATGACGACACTATTTGGTGTTCTATAGTGTCCCTAGATGACGACACTATGTGGTGCTCTATAGTGCCCCTAGATGACGACACCATGTGGTGCTCTATAGTGTCCCTAGACGACGACACTATTTGGTGCTCTATAGTGTCCCTGGATGACAACAGTATGTGGTGCTCTATAGTGTCCCTGGATGACGACACTATTTGATGCTCTATAGTGTCCCTAGATGACGACACTATTTGCTCTATAGTGTCCCTAGATGACAACAGTATTTGGTGCTCTATAGTGTCCCTGGATGACAACACTATTTGGTGCTCTATAGATGACGACACTATTTGGTGCTCTATAGTGTCCCTAGATGACAACAGTATTTGGTGCTCTATAGTGTCCCTGGATGACAACAGTATGTGGTGCTCTATAGTGTCCCTAGATGACGACACTATGTGGTGCTCTATAGTGTCCCTAGATGACGACACTATTTGGTGCTCTATAGTGTCCCTAGATGACGACACTATGTGGAGATCTATAGTGTCCCCAGATGACGACACTATGTGGTGCTTTATAGTGCCCCTAGATGACGACATTATGTGGTGCTCTATAGTGTCCCTGGATGACGACACTATGTGGTGCTCTACAGTGCCCCTAGATGACGACACTATGTGGTGCTCTATAGTGTCCCTAGATGACGACATTATTTGGTGCTCTATAGTGTCCCTAGATGACGACACTATGTGGAGATCTATAGTGTCCCCAGATGACGACACTATGTGGTGATCTATAGTGTCCCCAGACGACGACACTATGTGGTGCTCTATAGTGTCCTAGATGACGACACTATGTGGTGCTCTATAGTGTTCCTAGATAACGACACTATGTGGTGATCTATAGTGTCCCCAGACGACGACACTATGTGGTGCCCTATAGTGTCCCTAGATGACGACACTATGTGGTGCTCTATAGTGTCCCTAGATGACGACACTATGTGGTGCTCTATAGTGCCCCTAGATGACGACACTATGTGGTGCTCTATAGTACCCCTAGATGACGACACTATGTGGTGATCTATAGTGTCCCTTGGCAAGATTTTCTGTTGTTCAGTGGCCCCTCATTTGTACCAGTATGCAAATGATTACAGCCAACTCATTAGTAGACTACTACTGTCGTTACAATGAGATTATGGGCTCATTCTCTACCAAATACAGTTACACACACACACACACACACACACACACACACACACACACACACACACACACACACACACACCTCACTCTCTCTTCCTTGTTTTGCCCCTCGTTTCCCAAGTACAACGCCCGACACAGTAATATTTACAACACTCGGACTTTGTTCTTTGTTCCAACATGACCACACACACACACACACCCACACACACACACACACACACACACACACACACACACACCTTCTTGTCGAGGCATTAGGATCATTTCCAGTCACACTGTATCTTCCAAGTTTATCTCGTTTAAAATGTAAAATGTATTTGTATTTCCACAATGACCATTAAATCTTCCACCATGTGTGTGGAACATACAGGGAATCAGTTCTTCTGTTTGGACAGAAAAACAACACCCTTCAACTCAAACAAAACACAACAGATTTAGACTTTCTTATCCTCCAAGAGACCTGGTGTAGATCTGATTCCAACATCCACTGCCACCCAAATTACAAAGAAATATGTGTGCCTTCACTTTAAACCTCAGCAGTTAAAAGAGGGAGAGATTCAGGGGGCATCATAATTTGTTACAAATCAGAACTGTCTAAATATATAACTAATAAAATCTGAGCCCTCATACATTTGGATCAAAATACAAAAAGACAACACACATAGAGAGAGAGATGTGTTTTTATGTGCAGTATATGTTCCTCCCAGTGACTCCCCCTACTAGAACGAGGATACCTTCCCACCTCTCAACACCCAGATCTGCAGAGTTCAGGCCCCGGGACATGTGCTGATCTGTAGAGACCTCAATGCCTCAATGCACGTACTGGCTCACCTCCAAACTCAAACTCAGAGGATGGTAGTAAACACATATCTGGACAAAACTTTCCTCAAAACACCACTAACCTTCCTCGCCATGACTCTGACCCCCCCGGTAAACAGGACTGGAAGAGACCTGCACCTTTTTTTTTTTTTTTAGTTGCTTCACCAGAAATTTTGGTCAGCAGCCGCCACTGAATATACACTGCTCAAAAAAATAAAGGGAACACCTAAAAACACAATATAGACCTCGATGAATGAAATATTTCAGCTGAAAATCTTTATTTATTAGACAGAGGAATGTGTTTAGAGCAAAATAACCTAAGAATGATCAATGGAAATCAAAATCATTAGCCCATTAAGGTCTGGATTCAGAATCATACTCCAAATCCAAGTGGAAAATGAGAACATAGGCTGATCCAACTTCTGTGGAAATTCTTCAAGACGATTCAAAATGAGGCTCAGTAGTGTGTGTGGCCTCCACGTGCCTGTATGCACTCCCTACAACGTCTGGGCATGCTCCTGATGAGACGACGGATGGTCTCCTGAGGGATCTCCTCCCAGACCTGGATCAGGGCATCGGTCAACTCCTGGACAGTCTGTGGTGCGACATCGCGTTGGCGGATGGTACGAGACATGATGTCCCAGAGGTGCTCGATTGGATTCAGGTCTGGGGAACGTGCAGGCCAGTCCATAGCATCAATGCCCTCGACATACAGGAACTGCTGACACACTCTGGCCACATGAGGACGAGCATTGTCATGCATGAGCAGGAACCCAGGGCCCACTGCACCAGCATATGGTCTGACAATGGGTCTGAGGATCTCATCCCGGTACCTAATGGCAGTCATGGTTGTGCTGCTTACTCTCAAACAAGCCCCGCAGCTGAGGCGAGGATGAACAGGACGTCACTCAATGGTCGAAAATTTCTTTATTTTTAACCAACAGGTTACGAACCTTGAAAAAGAAAACACACAAAATACAAACATACATCATTCAAGTACCCTCAACTCAAAGCTAACACACAATACAACTCACTCACTCCCGCAATCACTCACCAGTCCGTCCTCGTCCCGTCATACTAAAGAGTCCCCACTCCGAAGCTGCACCAACCTTCCCGACGTAACCCCAAAACGCAAACCAGCCAATCACAGCAGCTCCCCGACTGAGACCCCGGATGCACGCATCTCTCGCCAATAGAACCTCGCAATAAAAGTCCTCATCAAGCACACAGAAATCACATACAATCGGAACTGGAATAAATCTCATTATTATTATCAATACTCAGATTCACCTATGTAACTAACAATTCAAACAATGCCACAATTCAACCACATGTAAACGAAATAACTTTCACAAGTTTGTACCCAAACCAAACAAAAAAATCTCTGACTAAACACAACTCAAATCCAACCACCCCACAGAAAGCAACACACCTCCCACTTGGTCTACTGGACTCTAGACCTAAGGAGACCACACTAATAATCACCGCTTTCTCTTTGGTGGTGTTTCTTCGGTTAACTCTTTAATTTCTTCTTTAAGTCTTTAACGACCCCGGAGCCAGGTCCCCCCGAAGAGGCACGGCCAGCATCACAGGGTCGCTCGCTGCCAGCAGGGTGCTTATCCATGCTCCATACGGAACCAGTGGCACTCCTGTCTCTCCTGTGGTCTGGACCCTTCCATAGCACAACAGTAGTCCTGACATCTCTTCTCTGACGACTACAAGCCTGTTCAATGTAGACTCAGGGAAAGCTACCCCCTCTTGGGCTGCCAAGCATAGGTCCCAAAAGGTAGCTCTGACCTCCCCCACATCGATAACTGGCTTGCCTACCTTCCCTCTCGAGTGCTTAGCCTCCCACTCTGCTCTCTCCATGGCTCTCCCGCGAATCATCCGTCTCTTAACAGCTCGGCGAACCCAACCGATCACCCCACAGAGCTTGGCCAAGCTACTGAACTTTTCAGGCTCAACCAGATCAACGATAGCCGCGCCCCAGAGCCTCTCCTTGTTTTCAATCTCAGCGGAGGTCGACTCTTCCTCCTTCACCGTGTGCACAGGAGCCTCGTCAGTCCCATCCAGACGCCCCTGGACAGGATTTGCCGTCTTCTTCTTCTGCTTTCTTTTGGAGAAGTTGATTGAAACCATCAGGAAGAGTCTGTCGCTGTCCACGTAGTATCCAACACCAAGAGCCTTGTTGTCTTCCTGCCCTAGCCAGTTGGGCAACACCAGGGTTCCGGACTCTGGACTTGGGCTTTTAACAGCTTGCCCAACCTGACTACCCTCGCACCTCCCACTTTGACCGGACCGAACCCACGGTTTGAGCGAGAAGCCTCCGGCCCAGAGTATCTCCTCCACTCCTCTGGTGATCTTGTCCAGCTTCCCTGGGTCATTGTGGGACGTGAAGATGTTGTCCACATAGCTTTCCTCTTCAAGCACTCTTCTCTCGTCGCTCATGTGAGAGAACCTGGGCAGTCTCGCGGTTTCCCTCATGGCCAACTGCGCTACGCATCCCGCTGGCCTGTCTCCAATATTGACCCGAGTGATAGCGAAGTCTCTGATCTCTTCCTCGAGTGAGTCCCTCCAGAGGAACTGATGAAGGTGAACCTCTCTTTCGTTCAGCCACACAGAATTGTACATCTTCTTGATGTCTCCTATGGCCGCATGCTCTCCTGCTCTGAACCTGAGCAGAACCGCCCGGATTGGGTTTAGCACATTCGGACCCTTCAGCAGGATGTTGTTCATGCTCGTCCCTTTGAACTCTTGGCTACTGTTCCAGACGAGCCGCACTGGCGTGGTGACAGAGTGAGGGTTCGGTGCGATTAGGTGACTTACGTACCAAACTGGCCCTCTCCAACTGTTGATTGTGTCCTTCTTTAACTCGATGGCTGCTCCTCTTTCCACCATCTCGTGTACTTGGGCTGCGTAAGCAGCTCTCCACAATGGGTCCTTCATGAGGCGCTTTTCGGTTCTCAAGAATGTCGCTTCCACCACTTTCCTGTCATTTGGAAGTGAAGCCGGGTTTTCAGTCCAGGGGTATCCCGCGTTCCAGTGCGGCGAGTCACTGTGGTCGTCAGTAGCCACATAGGTCAGGCCTTCCTTGATCTTTTCTAGTTCCTTCCCTCCTGGCTGGCATTTCCCGCACCGGCATCCTCCACACTTCGGCTCACAGGCAGCTCCGATGCTGTCCCATTTCCACCACTCAAGAACTTCCTTGCTGGTTGTGGCCATGTTCCTGATCTCCTCACCACTCTCTTGCTCCAGGCCCAGCGTTTCCTCTCTGGAGCTATTTGGCTCTCTGGAAATCTCTTCGACCTTGATCACTTTTGCTCTCATTGAGCGTGCAAAATGTGTCTTTGAGTTGTGAATGGATACCTTCACCTCTTCGAACAGATCAGGGTGCGCTCCCCCCACAGTCTTGCCCAGTGGGCCGTCCCACAACACCAGGTCTCCCACTGTCTTCATCCGCTGCGGAGCAAGCCTACCCTCTCGGTGGCTGATTAAGAGTTCGATTTTCTTTGGCCTGACCAGTTCCTCTGTCTTGACCTCCGGGAAGAACTTCTTGAGCTGCCGCGGGCTAACGACATGGTCTGCTTGTGCGATCTCGTCCAGTCCATAACAGACGATCTGGTGGGGACTCCACTCATTCTCTGAAGTCCACATTCTGACTTTGAGCAAGTACCTTTTTGTCTGGACTCTTACTTTCATTCCACCAACTCCATGCACGACCAGCATTACCTTCTCTCCTTTCAGTCGGAGTCTGTTGGCGGCTTGGTGGGTAATGTAATTAGTGTCAGACGCAAGGTCCATCAGGGTCCCAATAGTTTGTCCTCCATTGGTTGTGACCTCCATGATCATCATAAGCACTGGATGCTCTGTCAAACCCCTTTCTTCAAGGAGACCATCACCGTTTGTGCTCGCTCTCATTGATGCTGTTGTCTTGTTGGTAAATGCCCTTATTACCCTTTCCGCTACTTCAGGGGAGACATCAGCTAGGGCCTTCTCTTGTTCTTTTGAGAGCCTTCCTGCCTTTGTGTCTCTCTTTCCCCCTTCTTGCTCTTCCCTCTTTTTCTCATCACTTTTGTGCCCTCCTTCCACGGAGCACAAGAGGTAGTGGTGGTCTGAGCCGTCTCTTTTCTGGCAGCACTTCTTCTTGCAGAGGAACCTGTTACTACATTCTCCATCCACACCATGGGATGCCAAGCATCTCCTGCAGGCTCCATTCCTTTCGATGACGTCTTTCTTTTCGGCTAGGCTGAGCCCTTTGAACTTCTCGCAGAAGAAGATCCTGCCTCCGTGTTTCTCATCTCCACACACGCTGCACTCCTCTTTTGCCAAATTCCTTCCTGTGGCCCTTGTGAACGCCCTCCTTTCCGGTTTGCTCGATTTCTCAGGCTCTTCTGACACTCTTAGCTGCTCCAACCTTTCGAAAACCGCTTCTTGCTCCTTTAGGAACTTTAAGAGAGCATTAAAGCGACCATCAGCGGTGACACCGTTCTCGGGTTTGGTTTCGAATTTGAGCCAGTCCATCTTCACACTGTCAGGTAGTTTGCTCTCTATAGTTTCCATTGCCAGCGGATTCTTTATGGCATCAGTATTTCCGAGATCCGTCAGATCGGTCAGGGCCTTCTCCACAGCTTGAATCAGATCAATTGTCTTTCTTGGTTGGTTTCCTTTCACCGCTGGAAACTTCTCCAACTCCCTGATTATCTGAATCGCGATGGTAGTCTTGTTCCCAAACCGGTTCTCTAGGACCCTGAACATTTCTCCTGCAGTATCATAGCTCGAAAGTCTGAGGTCTTTGGCGATTTTTTCTTCCACGCTGTCTAGGAGCTGGAATTTTTTCACTTCCGGTGACTCTGACGGATCTCCCTGTCTCTGCAGACTCTCCCAGTCTCTTTGCCATCGGTGGAAGTCTCTCATGCAACCGCTGAACGTCGGTAGTCTTGTTGGTTGGAGGCGCACTCTCGGTTTGGCTGCCGCTATGTGCGCCTCCCGCTCCCAGGCTTGCCATACTGGCGCTATGTGCTTCCTCCCATGCTTTCCGCTGAGCCTTAGCTAGCTCAGCACGCTCTTCTTCGGCAGCTTCTGCCATCCTTTGCTGAGCTTCAGCAGCCTTTTTCCTGGCCTCCGCAGCCCTCTCCTCAGACTCGGCGTTAACTTCGGCAGCCTTTAGCCTGGCCTCAGCGGCTCTCTTCTCAGTCTCGGCGATCTCATCGGCCTCCTTTTTCCTGGCCCTGCCGAATTCTGCCAACCACCTGATCCAGAGCTCGTTTCTCTTGTCCTCCAGCACCCGAAGCCGCTTACTCATGTCGCACGTAACACCTTCAGGGATCCACTCTTCCCAGACAGCCAGCAGATTTTCTGCCTTGGCGATGAGACCTTCCAAGAGTGCGTTTTGCTCCTTACCGTTGCTGTAGGTTACTCCTTTCAGGCTGACTCCTTCAGCGCTTTCATAGCTTCTTTCTGCCCGTCCAATGGCAGATATTAGCTCGGTCTCCGCATATCTCGACCAAAGGCTGGACTTGACTGCCCGTCTCACCTCTTCAACTTTGAGCTCACACTCTCTGGTTACTCTCTCTATGTCTGCTTTGAGCTGCCCATCCAGTGCCTCCGCGTCATCGTTCGCTTCAGCTAGCAAGCCAGCCTCATAGTCATCATTTGCAGAAAAAACCCTTTTTGCATCATCAGAAAATGATTTCCACTCAACTTTCAGCTCATCTCGAACCATGGTTGTTGCCATTCTAAGGATGTAATTGGCTCTTTTCGTGAACGCCGTCTTCACTTTGGTCCTCTCTTTCTTTAGTGATTCCATCTTTATTGATTTACCTTGGATGCTAAGCCCTGAGCGTACCTGTATCGCCTTTTCTAACTCAAAGTCTTTCGCCCTCTCTAGCTGCCTACACTAGCTCAGAATCTTCTGCCCTGACTAGCTCAGCCTGACTAGTCTTCAGCGGCGTTACCGGGCTCACCAGGGGTCCCCCCGGGGATACCGCCCAAAATAGAAAGCAACACAAATGAATAAAGTGGGGAAGGTCTCACCTTCCCCCGCCGGCTTGCTACCCAGGTACGCTCAAAACTAAGCTAAAGCTTAGGCCATTAATTTAGACGGCTGCTAAATGTGATCACTGGCATCAGCAGGTAGCTGTTTAGTTAACCAGCTCCTATTCTACTGGCTGGGCTAGCTTTCCTTGCTAGCTCACGTCAGCTTTTGTTACGGTAATTACGTTAGCTTCCGATGCTAACTCACGTTAGCTTTCCCTTGCTAACTCTCATAATTGCTAGCTAGCACACTAGCTTCATAGCCTACTAGCTGTGCTTACTTTAGCTAGCAGCGGTAGCTTCCTAAACTGCTAGCTGAGCCCTTACGTTAGTCAGCTACACGGACCTGAGCTAGCATGCTTGCTACAAACAGGTACGTCGTTGAAAGGGAAATTTCACCACCTGCCCGCTGACCCTAGTGGCCTTATGTGCGGGTTTATTACGTTTACACCAACAACATGGATACCACAACCTTTCTCGTCCAGGCGACGGTTCAGCAACTCTTCTGCCGTCGTGGTGGTTCGTAACTGTGCTGCTAACTCTCAAACAAGCCCCGCAGCTGAGGCGAGGATGAACAGGACGTCACTCAATGGTCGAAAATTTCTTTATTTTTAACCAACAGGTTACGAACCTTGAAAAAGAAAACACACAAAATACAAACATACATCATTCAAGTACCCTCAACTCAAAGCTAACACACAATACAACTCACTCACTCCCGCAATCACTCACCAGTCCGTCCTCGTCCCGTCATACTAAAGAGTCCCCACTCCGAAGCTGCACCAACCTTCCCGACGTAACCCCAAAACGCAAACCAGCCAATCACAGCAGCTCCCCGACTGAGACCCCGGATGCACGCATCTCTCGCCAATAGAACCTCGCAATAAAAGTCCTCATCAAGCACACAGAAATCACATACAATCGGAACTGGAATAAATCTCATTATTATTATCAATACTCAGATTCACCTATGTAACTAACAATTCAAACAATGCCACAATTCAACCACATGTAAACGAAATAACTTTCACAAGTTTGTACCCACACCAAACAAAAATCTCTGACTAAACACAACTCAAATCCAACCACCCCACAGAAAGCAACACAATGGTACCTCTGGCTAGCACGTAGAGGTCTGTGCGGCCCTCCAAGGATATGCCTCCCCAGACCATCACTGACCCACCGCCAAACCGGTCATGCTGGAGGATGTTGCAGGCAGCAGAACGTTCTCCACAGCATCTCCAGACTCTCTCACGTCTGTCACATGTGTTCAGTGTGAACCTGCTCTCATCTGTGAAGAGCACAGGGCGCTAACGGCGAATCTGCCAACCAAGATGTTCTCTGGCAAAGGTCAATCGGGCTGCACGGTGTTGGGCTGTGAGCACAGGCCCCAATTGTGGACGTCGGGCCCTCATACCATCCTCATGCATTCTGTTTCTCACTGTTTGAACAGAAACCTGCACATTAGTGGCCTGTTGAAGGTCGTTTTGTAGGGCTCCGGCAGTGCTCCTCCTGTTCCTCCTTGCACAAAGGACCAGATAGCGGTCCTGCTGCGGGGTTGTTGTCCTCCTGCGGCCCCCTCCACGTCTCCTGGTGTACTGGCCTGTCTCCTGGTACCTCCTCCATGCTATGGACACTGTGCTGGGAGACACATCAAATCTTCTTGCCACAGCACGCATTGATGTGCCATCCTGGATGAGCTGCACTACCTGAGCAACTTCTGTAGGTTGCAGATACCGCCTCATGCCACCTCTAGTGGTGAGGGCACTAGCAAAATGAAAAACTAACCAAAGATCGGCCAGAAAAGATGAGGACAGGCAAATGGTCTGTGGCCACCACCTGCAAATCCATTCCTTTTATAGGGGTTGTCTTGCAAATTGTCTATTTTCCACCTGGTGGAAATTAGACAATTTACCAACAGGTGAAATTGATTCACAAATCAGTGTTGCTTCCTAACTGGACAGGTTGATATCTCAAAAGTGTGATTGACTTGGCGCTACATTGCATTGCTTGTGTGTTCCCTTTATTTTTTTGAGCAGTGTATATTATACATATCTCCATCCTTCCATTATCTTAACCGCTTATCCTGCTCAGGGTCACGGGGATGCTGGAGCCTATTCCAGCAGTCATTGGGCAGCAGGCAAGGAGACACCCTGGACAGGCCGCCAGACTATCACAGGGCCCACACCCACACACACCCACACACACACACACACTCCTAGGGACAATTTAGTACAACTGATAAACCTGACCTACAGGTCTTTGGCCTGTGGGAGGAAATCGGAGCCCCCGAAGGAAACCCACACAGACACAGGGAGAACATGCAAACTCCACACAGAGGACGACCCAGGACGACCCCCAACGGTGGACTACCCCGGGGCTCGAACCCAGGACCTTCTTGCTGTGAGGTGACCGTGCTAACCACTGCACCACCATGCATATATCTATATAGACAGACAGACAGACAGACAGACAGACAGATAGATAGATAGATAGATAGATAGATAGATAGATAGATAGATAGATAGATAGATAGATAGATAGATAGATAGATAGATAGATAGATATGTAAGGACCTCTACAATCTACTGTACAGACTTTGTGGTACTTCATTTACCAGCATGCTTTGTGTCTTAAGCATTTCCCATGTTCTTATAAGTTTCTAAACATGTGGACCTTGTATTTTTATTTGAATTTTGTTATTAGCCAATGATGTGGTGTGGCGTTATTATGCCCGCGAAATCGCGAGGTTGTCAACGTTCAATCTCCTCACGGAGAGGGAGGAGTTGGGGAGTCCGAGCGAGTACGACGAGGAGAGAGGGCCATTTTTCTGCTGCTCCGTCTCAGTACCCATTTCACGGAGACTTTATACACAGCCCGTGTACTAGGCCCGCATTTGAGGTCAGGAGTGTTGCGATTGGCCCGCGGTCATATGCTTGCTGGTGGGGTTTGTTTTAGTATGACGATTATTTTGTCTATGCCCCATAGCCCGTGTCGCCGCTAGCTAGCTAAGTGGATTTAGCATCCAGTGCTAGTATGTTAGCCGACTAGAGTTGTGGAGGCTAGCCAGAAGTCATCGGGCTGCGCTGAACGGTGATCTAACTAGGGGAGCCGCTCTGCTCCATTCCTGGGACCTGTCTGCTGTCCAAAGAGGACTCGCTTCATCTGCTCTCCGGCGCTGGGCCCACCGGAGGACCACTATCTTCGCCGGAGTTGTTTGAACATTGCAACCTTTGGCCATCTTGCGGGTGGAGGCCGGTACCGGGGAGCCGACACCTGCCAGCTGCTAGGCTAGCACTACGCCTTCCATCCTATGGACTGCACACAGCCTCCCGGTCGAGGGAGCGATGGGTTGTGAGTAACCCGAAAATTTCACTTATACTGACACACACACACTTTTATCTCGTCGCCTGGGCATCGTAGTGGTGGCTGCCTTGCCCTCCGCTCAGAGAGCTGCTTTATGTGCACCAACGGGCCCCAACGGAAAGCGCTGGGTATTTGTGTGTTCTTTTGATACTTTCTTCCTGTTTATTGTGACCGGTTGTCACACCCAGTGTAATTTCAATTAATGTTTATTTAATCAACAATACTACACTCGTGTGGTACTCTCTCTCTCTCTCTCTCTCTCTCTCTCTCTCTCTCTCTCTCTCTCTCTCTCTCTCTCTCTCTCTCTCTCTCATTATTATCAAATAAATCCTATTATTATTAATTATATTTCGGGTGTATTGGCAGCTCATTTTCCGCATATGCAAAGCCTAGGTTACTTATAGAGTGCTGGTAATAAGCTGGTACAGTACTTCAGTACACAGCAGAGTTATAAGATCTGCATTCACCATGTTTGTTTAATTCTGGGAAGATACACCATTCACTAGCCTTAGGTAAGTGTAGTATTTTCACAGTGGAGGCACCGCGCCACTTAATTGATTATTATCTTGGTTAATTATTTCTATTATCAATTATCACTAATATTGTCATTAGTGGCACTAGCCTACTAGTACACAGGAGGTTCAGCCAGCTCACCATTCCACCGCTGAGAACTCAGGATCCGGTTGCGCCATTGATTTGTATTATAACACTTTAGCAACTGGTAGCATTAGGCTTTTGTCTTGTTTAAATGTGCTTGGCATTGCCCGCCAGTGAAAAAGGGGTTACAGATAGATAGATAGACAGACAGACAGACAGACAGACAGACAGACAGACAGACAGACAGACAGAGACAGACAGATAGATAGAATTGTCTTCTTCCTGTATGTATATTTGTTAACGTTTGTTATTTGTACAATGTGTCTGCAATACTGTATTTTGTTATGGTCATGCCAATAAAACAATTTGAATTTGAATATGGGAGAGAGAGAGAGAGAGAGACAGAGACAGACAGACAGACAGAGAGAGGCAGAGAGGGACAGGCAGAGAGGGAGAGACAGAGACAGAGAGAGGCAGAGAGGGAGAGACAGAGAGAGACAGAGACAGAGAGAGGCAGAGAGGGAGAGACAGAGACAGAGAGAGAGGCAGAGAGGGAGAGACAGACAGAGAGAGAGACAGAGACAGAGAGAGGCAGAGAGGGAGAGACAGAGAGAGAGACAGAGAGAGGCAGAGAGGGAGAGACAGAGACTGAGAGAGAGACAGAGACAGAGAGAGGCAGAGAGGGAGAGACAGACAGAGACAGAGAGAGGCAGAGAGGGAGAGACAGAGAGAGAGACAGAGACAGAGAAAGGCAGAGAGGGAGAGACAGAGAGAGACAGACAGAGAAAGAGACAGAGAGAGGCAGAGAGGGAGAGACAGAGACAGAGAGAGAGACAGAGACAGAGAGACAGAGAGAGGCAAAGAGAGAGAGGAATGCAGGAGCAGCATGACCTGGATCAGGTAAGCACATGTGTGGACACGTCTTTTTTTCCACTCTGTATGTGTCCTCCTCCTCCCTCCTACTCTATGTGTCCTCCTCCCTCCTACTCTATGTGTGTCCTCCTCTTCCCTTCTACTCTGTATGTGTCCTCCTCCTCCCTCCTATTCTGTATGTGTCCTCCTCCTCCCTCCTACTCTATATGTGTCCTCCTCTTCCCTTCTACTCTGTATGTGTCCTCCTCCTCCCTCCTATTCTGTATGTGTCCTCCTCCTCCCTCCTACTCTATATGTGTCCTCCTCTTCCCTTCTACTCTGTATGTGTCCTCCTCCCTCCTACTCTATATGTGTCCTCCTCTTCCCTTCTACTCTGTATGTGTCCTCCTCCTCCCTCCTACTGTGGAAGTGTCCTCCTCTTCCCTCCTACTCTGCATGTGTCCTCCTCTTCGCTTCTACTCTGTATGTGTCCTCCTCCTCCCTCCTACTCTGTATGTGTCCTCCTCCTCCCTCCTACTCTGTATGTGTCCTCCTCCTCCCTCCTACTCTGTATGTGTCCTCCCCCCCTCCTACTCTGTATGTGTCCTCCTCTTCCCTCCTACTCTGCATGTGTCCTCCTCTTCCCTTCTACTCTGCATGTGTCCTCCTCTTCCCTTCTACTCTGTATGTGTCCTCCTCCTCCCTCCTACTCTGTATGTGTCCTCCTCCTCCCTCCTACTGTGGAAGTGTCCTCCTCTTCCCTCCTACTCTGTATGTGTCCTCCTCCTCCCTCCTACTCTGTACATGTCCACCTTCTCCCCCCTACTCTGTATGTGTCCTCCTCCTCCCTCCTACTCTGTATGTGTCCTCCTCCTCCCTCCTTCTGCTGCTCCATTCTTACCTGACATGTCTCCTCTGTTTACATGATGCACCTTTCACTGTCTCTTCCTCATCACTGTACACACTGGGGCAGGCACGCACGCAAGCACGCACGCGCACGCACACACACACACACACACACACACACACACTGACACATACTATACACAGTGAGACACACACACACACACTGACACATACTATACACAGTGACACACACACACACACACACACACACACACTGACACATACTATACACTGTGGCACGCACACACACACACACACACACACACACACACACACACACACACACACACACACACTGACACATACTATACACTGTGGCACACACACACACACACCCACCATAAACACTGACACACACTGTACACACTGACCCACGCTGTGTAGAGCCGGTGTGGCATATCACATGAAACACAGCGGCGGCTCTGCAGGAAGGCCAGATCTCCCTTTTCCTCCATCACTAGCAGGAGGCAACGCTGTGTGCTGGCTGCTTGTGTGTATATGTGTTCGTATATGTGTGTGTGTGTGTGTGGGGGGGGGTATGACTGAATAAGGTTTTCATCCCTGTCTTTCTTTGGGCAGAAGTGAGTGGCGAGTCACCAGCAGAGGGAGTCGGTGTGGCGGAGCAGCAGACCGGATCGGGCGGCGGTCACATGGTGGAGCACACGTCACACAGGTACACGTGCTCGCCTGAATACAAGTACAAACTAAGTTACACCAAGATAACTGCTGGGTTTCCACAAGTACACACACTCAATGGTATGTAGCACACATGCATGGCCACCGACAGCTATGTCAGGGGTACATGTCCATGGTCACAGGTATGTCAGGGGTACGTGGCCATGGCCATCGATAGGTATGTCAGGGGTACATGTCCATGCGGGGATTCGAACAGAGCACGTCCTGTATGAGAAGCTCGTCACCTCTCCCACAGTGACGTTTACTTTTCATTTTTAATAAAACAACACACAAGGGGCAGAACATTTATACATGCATACTGAGTGTACCGTCATGTTTTCAGGGTGAGCGTACCGTCATGTTTTCAGGGTGAGTGTACCGTCATGTTTTCAGGGTGAGTATACAGTCATGTTTTCAGGGTGAGTATACCGTCATGTTTTCAGGGTGAGTATACCGTCATGTTTTCAGGGTGAGTATACAGTCATGTTTTCAGGGTGAGTGTACCGTCATGTTTTCAGGGTGAGTGTACAGTCATGTTTTCAGGGTGAGTGTACCGTCATGTTTTCAGGGTGAGTGTACCGTCATGTTTTCAGGGTGAGTGTACAGTCATGTTTTCAGGGTGAGTGTACAGTCATGTTTTCAGGGTGAGTATACAGTCATGTTTTCAGGGTGAGTGTACCGTCATGTTTTCAGGGTGAGTGTACAGTCATGTTTTCAGGGTGAGTGTACAGTCATGTTTTCAGGGTGAGTGTACCGTCATGTTTTCAGGGTGAGTATACAGTCATGTTTTCAGGGTGAGTGTACCGTCATGTTTTCAGGGTGAGTATACAGTCATGTTTTCAGGGTGAGTGTACCGTCATGTTTTCAGGGTGAGTATACAGTCATGTTTTCAGGGTGAGTGTACCGTCATGTTTTCAGGGTGAGTATACAGTCATGTTTTCAGGGTGAGTGTACCGTCATGTTTTCAGGGTGAGTATACAGTCATGTTTTCAGGGTGAGTGTACAGTCATGTTTTCAGGGTGAGTATACAGTCATGTTTTCAGGGTGAGTGTACCGTCATGTTTTCAGGGTGAGTGTACCGTCGTGTTTTCAGGGTGAGTGTGCAGTCATGTTTTCAGGGTGAGTGTACCGTCGTGTTTTCAGGGTGAGTGTACAGTCGTGTTTTCAGGGTGAGTGTACCGTCATGTTTTCAGGGTGAGTGTACGGTCATGTTTTCAGGGTGAGTATACAGTCATGTTTTCAGGGTGAGCGTACCGTCATGTTTTCAGGGTGAGTATACAGTCATGTTTTCAGGGTGAGCGTACCGTCATGTTTTCAAGGTGAGTATACAGTCATGTTTTCAGGGTGAGTGTACCGTCATGTTTTCAGGGTGAGTATACAGTCATGTTTTCAGGGTGAGTGTACAGTCATGTTTTCAGGGTGAGTATACAGTCATGTTTTCAGGGTGAGTGTACCGTCATGTTTTCAGGGTGAGTGTACCGTCATGTTTTCAGGGTGAGTGTGCAGTCATGTTTTCAGGGTGAGTGTACAGTCGTGTTTTCAGGGTGAGTGTACAGTCGTGTTTTCAGGGTGAGTGTACCGTCATGTTTTCAGGGTGAGTGTACGGTCATGTTTTCAGGGTGAGTGTACAGTCATGTTTTCAGGGTGAGTGTACCGTCATGTTTTCAGGGTGAGTGTACAGTCGTGTTTTCAGGGTGAGTATACAGTCATGTTTTTTAGGGTGAGTGTGCAGTCGTGTTTTCAGGGTGAGTGTACAGTCGTGTTTTCAGGGTGAGTGTACAGTCGTGTTTTCAGGGTGAGTGTACAGTCGTGTTTTCAGGGTGAGTGTACCGTCATGTTTTCAGGGTGAGTATACAGTCGTGTTTTTTAGGGTGAGTGTGCAGTCGTGTTTTCAGGGTGAGTGTACAGTCGTGTTTTCAGGGTGAGTGTACAGTCGTGTTTTCAGGGTGAGTGTACCGTCATGTTTTCAGGGTGAGTGTACAGTCATGTTTTCAGGGTGAGTGTACAGTCGTGTTTTCAGGGTGAGTGTACCGTCATGTTTTCAGGGTGAGTGTACAGTCATGTTTTCAGGGTGAGTGTACAGTCGTGTTTTCAGGGTGAGTATACAGTCATGTTTTCAGGGTGAGTATACAGTCATGTTTTCAGGGTGAGTGTACAGTCATGTTTTCAGGGTGAGTGTACAGTCGTGTTTTCAGGGTGAGTGTACCGTCATGTTTTCAGGGTGAGTGTACAGTCATGTTTTCAGTGTGAGTGTACAGTCGTGTTTCAGGGTGAGTATACAGTCATGTTTTCAGGGTGAGTGTACAGTCATGTTTTCAGGGTGAGTGTACAGTCGTGTTTTCAGGGTGAGTGTACAGTCGTGTTTTCAGGGTGAGTGTACAGTCATGTTTTCAGGGTGAGTGTACAGTCGTGTTTTCAGGGTGAGTGTACCGTCATGTTTTCAGGGTGAGTGTACAGTCGTGTTTTCAGGGTGAGTATACAGTCGTGTTTTTTAGGGTGAGTGTGCAGTCATGTTTTCAGGGTGAGTGTACAGTCGTGTTTTCAGGGTGAGTATACAGTCGTGTTTTCAGGGTGAGTGTACCGTCATGTTTTCAGGGTGAGTGTACAGTCATGTTTTCAGGGTGAGTGTACAGTCGTGTTTTCAGGGTGAGTGTACAGTCATGTTTTCAGGGTGAGTGTACAGTCGTGTTTTCAGGGTGAGTATACAGTCATGTTTTCAGGGTGAGTGTACAGTCATGTTTTCAGGGTGAGTGTACAGTCGTGTTTTCAGGGTGAGTGTACAGTCGTGTTTTCAGGGTGAGTGTACCGTCGTGTTTTCAGGGTATATCTCTTTGCCCGCTAAACTGCTCTTAGCATATAGTAAATCAGGAGACGGACAGGGACGGAAAGATTAAAAAAGGGAAGACACACTTAAAATACCACACAATGAGACAGAGTAAGATGACAAAAAAAAGTAACACAGCAACTTTAAAAATCTGTAAGACAGGGACACACAGAAGACAGGCAGCAAGACAGACAGTGAGACAGCATCTCAGAACAAGAGGAAAAAGCTAGATCTAAACAGAACAAAAAAGGGGGAGAGCCGTCCCTCTCTGTCATTTGCTTTCTGTCCTCTCCGTGTGGTGCTTCGTGCTGAAACAGAGAAGGTCTGTGGGCGGAAACAGGACGGCTGGAATTCCTCTATCACATGGTACGTCCTTAATCTTATTATCTGGGAGGGTACGAGATCCGAGTTCCATTCTTCTCTGTATGCGTGCAAGCACACATACCTCCTAAAAACCCCTGGTGTAGGCCTCTCTCTCCTTTTCATGTCAGAGGGGCGCTGTTGTGTGTGACGAGGGGTTTACATCAAACCCCGGCTCGGCCCTGACAGAAAGAGGAACTGGGAGGCTCCAGAATAGACTCTGGTGTAGACCAAGCCAACCCATCTTCCTGCGGTTATCGAGGGTTCTTCCAAAGGCTGTCTTTAGAAGTAACAGCAAGCTGTCAGTAAGGGAAAAGCCTGGTCTTGAAGGACAGAGGACCACATGCCTTAACAGGCCTAGCATGAATACCTCACTCCTCTGTTCTGTCTCACTCAGGGTGCCATGACATACAGGAGCTACAGGTGTCATCTGACCGCCTTAAGGCTCAAATATACTCCCCAGCGGATGTGCACACAGACAGCTATGGACACCACAGACGCGTAGTACTTCTGTTTATACTACTTTCTGGAGTTTTATACTACTTCCTGGAGTTTTATACTACTTTCTGGAGTCTGCTTGGAGGACGCGTTTCACATATCAAGAATCAGGGATCAGGAACATTTATTTGTCATTTCATTCCATGCACGTGCGTACATGAAATGAAACGACAATTCATTTCCGCCAGCCCACAGCAGTGCAACACAAAGACAAAAACACATATCCAAACTACAAGTACACATATATCCAAGCTACAAAGAAACTACAAAAACACATATAGCCTACATATCCATCAAAAAATTCACTGTCCAAGAGAGCGAACGCCAGGATGATTGTCGGACCTGCTGGTCTGCATGGGCTAGCAGTTAGCTTAGCCTGCCCTGCTTCTGTGTCCTGGCAGACCACCCTCGATGTTACCTCTTCGGGCACAGCTCCAGGCAGGGCCGTGGTCCCTGGGCCCACAGGAGACATCAGACCAAGCTCTCCCAGCCGATCCAGCGCCAGCTCTCCCAGCCATCAAACAAAGACACAAACTTAGATGCAGACGTGGACAAAGACGCTGCATGGACGGTACTGGGTGAGGCCTCTACAGATGTAAATTTGCGCCGCAATCTTCCCACATCAGAAGCGGAAGAACAGATCGATGTCTGACGTATTCTGTGACATTTGATGCGTTTCGGCACATGCGCACAACAAATCAAATCAGAATGGTGACGTACATGGAAGGAGTAGAGCTGCTTCATCTGTTGTTCTTAGCGCAATCATATAAAAAAGAAAAGCATGGAAAACGCAGAACACATTTGATTGTCTGTATCGGTTTAAAGATGAATTGTAGAGATGTGGGTAGTGATGGACCTCTTCACACAGCCTCTCTCCAAATTCAGTGACCATTTTGGTTTCCAGCTCATGCGCAGTTGTGGCCCTTGTAGCACAGTGGCTGCGTGTACAACAAAATCTGGCCTGCATGCAGACAGCTGGGGGCGGACATCCACGGACTTGGGTGGTGATGAAATTTATGTCATGCGGACCCTCGCGTATTCGCGGACAAGGAAAGTATAATCCCCGCCTTACTGACCGACCTCAGGCAGTGGCGCAGCAAATGCTGTGTGGGTGCAGTGACAAGTGTAGACACTAGTGGACAGCAGAGGGTCTGCATAATGTGGAAGTACACCAAAAAATTACAGCCAATTCTAGCGTCACACATTTGACTTCCTTTCCATCGTAGTTGTTGTACACACACTACACTCTAAGCAAGGACAGGAAATCACAGGGCATCACACACTAAAGGATTCTTTCACCGGTTCTTAGTTGTTGAATCATTCAATCCGGATCTTAGTGTTGTGAATCATACAATCCAGATCTTAGTGTTGTGAATCATTCAATCCAGATCTTAGTGTTGGGAATCATTAAATCCGGATCATTTAATCCGGATCTTAGTGTTGTGAATCATTCAGTCCGGATCTTAGTGTTGTGAATCATTCAATCCGGATCATTTAATCTGGATCTTAGTGTTGTGAATCATTCAATCCGGATCTTAGTGTTGTGAATCATTCAATCTGGATCTTAGTGTTGTGAATCATTCAATCCAGATCTTAGCGTTGTGAATCATTAAATCCGGATCATTTAATCCGGATCTTAGTGTTGTGAATCATTCAATCCGGATCTTAGTGTTGTTGAATCATTCAATCCAGATCTTAGTGTTGTGAATCATTAAATCCGGATCATTTAATCCGGATCTTAGTGTTGTGAATCATTCAATCCGGATCTCAGTGTTGTGAATCATTCAATCCGGATCTTAGTGTTGTGAATCATTCAATCCAGATCTTAGTGTTGTGAATCATTCAATCCGGATCTTAGTGTTGTGAATCATTCAATCCGGATCTTAGTGTTATGAATCATTCAATCCGGATCTTAGTGTTGTGAATCATTCAATCCGGATCTTAGTGTTGTGAATCATTCAATCCGGATCTTAGTGTTGTGTGCCACATTTTCATGAGGAGCGAGGTTTTCACATCAATATCAGAATGAATGAAGCTGGCCAGGAGTGGTAGGAGGTACGCTTGTGTGTGTGTGTCTGGGGCAGGAGACTAGGGGTGTAACGGTACATGTATCTGTACCAAAAACATCTGGTCTGGATCTTTTGGCTCGGGACGCATGTGCACCGAGCACATGCAGCATTGTTTTAACCCTCAGGTGCAGAACTTTTGTGTGTGCGGGATTTAATTCAGAACTCTGAGTTTCCCCCTCGCAACTTTTGCAACGAGCCCGGTGTTGTACTTTCAGTTGTACAACATCTTGTACTTTCAGCCACTCCACTGCACCATACGCACATCATTGCATGACGTATCTAGATTGCCGGTAATTTAGCACAGCGTCCCCTCATGGTTAAGGCAAACGCAGATAAAGCAGAGCTTGAAGATCCAGTCCAGTTCAAGTACAGTTATGTTGCACATGCTGCACCTTAACGGGTAATTAGTTTATTATATTTTACCCACTGCGATGCGCAACTGCCGCCGTGGGCCGTGTGTTGCAACTTGGGGTCAGTCACTTGCGGACGACCTGAGAGGCACGTTTAGTAGGACGCGCTCGCAACTGGCATCGGGGGCGTGGTGGGCCTGGCTGGTTCCGAGCTTGTTTATTTATGTGAGAGCATAGTTCTGTTGCACAGCCCTCATGTGAAGCTGCTAATGTGTACACAAGTACAGTTAATGTTCTAGATGCTGCACTTTAATGCATGTTTATTTTATTATGTTTTTATTTATTTGAGTGAATATTTATTTTGATTTATTTTTAAGTCAATTTTTATTTTTATTAGTAGGTTGCAGCTGGTTGCAGCAGTATTGATGCTTTTTTTTTATTTAAGAAAGACATACCCTAGTTTGTTTAGTAAACCACTGTTTAATAAAATAAAAAAAAATAAAAAAAAGAAAGAAGCCATCTTAAGTTTTGTTTCTGTTCTCCTTGCTGTACCGGGAACATACCGAACGGTGATTTCTGTGTACTCTTACATCCCTACAGGACACTGAGCTGTGGCTGTAAGCTGCAGAAAACAGCTTTTTCTACCTGCTGCAGGGAGGCTGGAAGTACACAGCCCTTCGACCGGCAGCAAATCTGAGCGCTAGGGAGTGCCCAGACAGCATCCGGATGTGGGCCACTTCAGGCATTGATGCGCCACTGATGGCCTTCTTCTGGTCCGGACAAAATGGATGTGAGCCCGAATTGGCCCACATGTATAACAGCAAATATGGCCCAAATATGCCAAATCACATGTGGGCCTTTTTTCGCAAAATGCGGCACTCTGGGCAACGTGTAATCTGGATGTGACCCTGAATCAGAATCAGAATCAGAATCGGAATACTTTATTTATCCCCGAGGGGAAATCGAGTATTGAAGTGGCCCGTGTGGTAAATGGTGAATATGGCCCAAACATCACAAAACAAATATGGCCACCTTTGGCAACTACTATGTGGTACATGCAGCATTGCTAAGGCTTGGTTCTGGCCCAGATCTGGCAAACAGCAGCGGACCGCCCAAATGCCACCATTCCATGCGGTATGCGGGCCGGATGAAAGTGTCAGTGTGGGACGGGTCCGGGCCACAGCACGTTTGCTATCTGGGTGTGGTGTAGTTGGTGAGCCATCTTGATTAGTTTAGCCTGGGTAAACGTTTATTTTCACGTATTCATGTCAGCATTAGTTTGGGTTTTAAATCCTTGCCCGAGTGCGTAACACAGTCATTTCTGTGCATGTGTGTCAGTGAACCTCTGCAATGAAAATCATACACAGACAGGTGACAAATTACAGGAAAAATCAACATAAAGTGTCTTAGTAAGGTGTTGGGCCACCACAAGTGGCCAGAACAGCTTCAGTGCTCCGTGTCATAGCTTCTACAAACCTCTGAACTCTACTGGAGGGATGAAAACCATCCCTCCAAAAGACACAATCCCTCATCGAATGTTCTGATGATGTTGGAGAGTGCTGTCTAACACGTCAGTTCAAATATCCCAGTATGTTGCACTGGGTGAGATCTGGCGACTGTGAAGGGCACTGTCCTCCTGGGGAAGACCACTCCCATCAGGGTAGAAATGTCTCATCATAGGGTAAAGGTGGTCACTCAGAATAACTTTGTATTGATTTGCAGTAACCCTTCCCTCTGAGGGGACAAGTAGACCCAAACCATGCCAGGAAAATGCCCCCCACAGCACCACAGAGTCCCCGGACCCCCTCACTGTAGGGGTCCAGCATTCAGATTTTTATTTTAATTTTTCACCCATCTGTATTGATATATATATTTTGTTTTTTTACAGTGTAATTTAGCAGATGCTTTTATCCAAAGCGACATACAGCTGAGAGTTAATACAAGACAAGCAAGGATCTAGTGAGGAGGTGACAACGCAAGTAAGTGCCAAAAAACTAGGTTCAAGTCCGACAGGACATAGGTGTCAACAGGCAGTACACAAAGGCAATGCATAGGGTGCATAGCAGCGTTTTTTTATGAATACCATCAGGTGTGCAGGTGTTGGAGAAAGAGCTGGGTCTTTAGCTTCTTCTTAAAGATGGACAGGGACTCAGCAGATCGAATGGAGTTGGTCATTTGTTCCGCCGCCGGGGAACTACAGAAGACCACATGTCTGTGAATGTTCTCCTTCATCCAGGTCATGGTTCTCCAAAGGAGTTGAATCGAGTGCAACTGGACTTGGTATATATCCGTGACGACGTTTCGCCTCTCATGCAAGAGGCTTCCTCAGTTCTGCCTTTCTGACTAGACCAAGCTAGTCTGACTGGCTGCTGATGAGACTCAGTATTTATCCTCTAGGAGTCGTTGTCAGAGCTGTATAGATGTCCATGGCTCTTTGTGCACCAATGTTTGGCCGCGCCCGTCGTTATCGGAGCTATTGATTTGCATTTGTTTAGCAACGACGGGTGCAGCCAAACATCGGTACATAAAAGAGCCACTCATATCTATGGCTCTGTTAGCGACGGGCGTTGGTAAACATCGGGACACAAAGAGCCACGCATATCAATAGCTCTGACAACGATTCCTAGAGGATAAATTCTGAGTCTCATCAGCAGCCAGTCAGACTAGCTTGGTCTAGTCAGAAAGGCACGAACTGAGGAAGCCTCTTGGATGAGAGGCGACATGTCTTCACGGATATATACCAAGTCCAGTTGCACTCGATTCAACTCCTTTAGGTACAGAAGACGAGAGTCTGCCTAGTAACTCAGGGCACCGTTGTCGTGGAAGTGCCAGGCACCTTTCATGGGCAGAGGGTAATATATATATATATAGATTACATCATCATCATTTCCTGTAATATGACACTTGGACCGCAACACCAGGTGCTCCTCCTATTCTGCCATGCAACACACCTGATTCCTCTGCAGTTGTGTGTGTAATATTGTGGTGCCGAGTGTTCTTTACAGTTGTGTGTGTAATATTGTGGTGCTGAGTGTTCTTTGCAGTTGTGTGTGTAATATTGTGGTGCTGAGTGTTCTTTACAGTTGTGTGTGTAATATTGTGGTGCTGAGTGTTCTTTGCAGTTGTGTGTGTAATATTGTGGTTCTGAGTGTTGATTGGCTGTTGTTGGTTCCACATGGGAAGTTGCATCATCGCCGTGTAGTCCATGGTCACTGCACTACACACACTACAGGATGCGAGATAGAGCCAGTCTGATATTTTCACAAGAATCCCAGATTTAATACTGGGCCACCAGAGTCTTCCTCACACTGAAGGACTGTCGGTGATGGATGCACGCAGATCTCTTTCTGATCTTGGCAACTGGTCCAGGACTTGAGAATTCTGGCTGAATAGCTTTGGTGTGTGCTTGGCATGCCCGACTTGTACATTCCAGAGGGATCACAGACATCCTCTTTGTTCTAGCTCACCTGGGCCCCGCTCTTCCCAGCTCTTCCCCACACCTCACTGTAGCTTCAGATCTTCATAATAGCTATACAGTTTTGATTTAAGTCACAATTTGGAAATGAAAGTTATTGTATTAATTGTACTTAAATTTGAAAAAACCTGTGTCATTATCATCCCAATGCTTCCATCGTTTAGTAGCAGACTATGTGTTGGCCTTAAATACGCCAGCGGTGAGCTTGGTCAGGCTCTAAAACAATCTGCAAGCTTGGTACATTTAGCTGAGTCATCTTCCCAAACCTCTCCTTTCTTTTCTTGATCCTTGTCTTTCTGAAGAAGTAGGACTGCATTGCAATGCAAAGACAACAGAACTGGTGATCATAACAGCTAAAGATGGCACTGCAATACAGGAGGTGAAGAACTTTAAATACCTTGGAGCATTGACTGACAGGACAGAAAAGGGCTCTGCGTTAAGGAAAGCGCTTGCCTGGAGTGTGTGCCATCAGCTGAGGAGAACATGGACCTCCAGGCCTTCAAGAAAGATAAAAGTCAGACTTTTTGTGGCAACTGTTGAAACGGTTTTACTCTGCGGCACCGAGAGCCGGACAGTGACGGCGTCTCTACAGGATCAGCTAGATGGATGCTGTACTAGGATGTTTAGAGTGGCTGTCAGTGTGTCACGGAAGAGACACCCGACAGATGTACAGCTACATGAAGAGCTTCCTGTGGTATCACAGCAGAGAAGGATGCATCTCGCAGGCCACTGCGTGCATCACAGTGATGACACTGCCAACAAACTGGTGCTCTGGCAACCTTCTGATGGAAAAACTACACGGTAGAAGAAGAATCACCCATGTGGACAACCTGTCGAGGGACACGGGGGTGGAAAACGCACAGCAGCTAAAAACCATCAGGAAAGAGCGGGACAGGTGGAGATGCCGTGTGGAAGCAGTTATGGGGCATCCTGACGGACGACCTGGGCAGGGGGAGGTGTTGTCTTTTTTTGTGTGTGTTTTCCAACCCCGTCACCGGTCCAACCACCACAGTGTCCCACTGGGAATCATGGTGCTTCCCCTCAATTGCCAGAATCCAATCTCCAAAGACACGTAAATCCAGATCAGATCTAAGAGGAGGATGCTATATCAGTGTACATTTACCAGCAGCGATCAGGGTGGCACATTTAGCAGGGTACCTACAAAACCTGGGCAGGACCATGAAGCCTGGTGCAGCCCGGTTAATGTAGATGTGACTGGTACTGCAGAAGCATGTGTTCTGCATGTGACCGACCCATTGCTCCAGGTGCATTCAGCAACTCTGCTGGAGCCCTGTTCGGTTACATTGGGAACAGTGGCAAAAACGTGAGCCCATATTCGGGGGGACCATGTAGGTGAAGGGAATCTGCGATCCTCCCTTAGAACACCGGTAGGCAAATAGAAAGCTGGTAGATGTCAGAACGTGACATGAATATTAAGGGCTCTATTTTGCTCCAGTGCAGCGCCAGCCGAGATGTCAAGGCAGGCTGGCTGGCAGTTTCGTAGGCCCCGACATGAGTCTGACACAGCAGGCGGTGGTGGGTCAGTGCAGATCCTCTGCCGCAGTACAACTTTGGTGTCCATTCTGGCTTACAGTTGGCCAACGATTCCACCGGCGCAGACCACGTCCACGTGCAGACGCAGATGCAACTAGAAGGGCTCTCTCAGTAGTGTGCAGATCCACACCCAGTGTACTGCCCCTAGTCCGGGGCTCAGACTTGGCGACAAACCCCCCCCCCCCTTTTTCACCTACTGGGAGACGGGACAACACGGAGGCTTTTCTTTTTTATATATATCTTATAAATCCATATCCTGTTTGGATGTTATGTCCTTCTCTCACGCCCTTGTGTGACTAATGTCTGGTCTCTTCTCCCGTGTGTGTGAATTGTGTGATGTGGGTCCCCCTGTGTGCATGTGTAGTCTGTCCTCCTGCCAGGCCTACGTGGTGGTGGCCCCGTGGCTCAGGTCCTGGGCTGTTCTGCTGGCGTGTGGACACTGCTTGGCATCCTCCTCATCATATTCTTCATATAATCCCGTTATAATTGTGTTATATTGTGTAAACACAACATCATGTCATGTTGTGCGTCTTGGGCGAGAGATCCTCCTCTGCTGCTCTCCCTGAGCTTTCTCCCTCTCTGTTCTCCCTGTTAAAGGTTTTAGGGAGGTGCTCCTTATCCGATGTGCGGGTCTAAGGACAGGGTGTTGTGTTGCTGTAAAGCCCCTTGAGGCTAATGTGTAATTTGTGATACTGGGCTACACAAATAAAACTGACTTGACTTGACTGCGTGTGATCTGCCCTTCCCTGGTGCTGAGGAGTCAGCACTGGGTTGCAGTATGAAGCAGGTTTTCCAGCGGCTTGGAATCACTGCAACAACGCGAGGTTCTTGATCATACAGTCATAACTGTGCACAAACATTATCAGATTACAAATTAAATTAAGATGAATTATACAAATTATTATTAGGCTGAATGACAGCCAGAATCAAGGTTAATTTATGGCAGACTGACAGACTTGGTATAGCTGAAGCGAGTCATCATACCGCCTCATCAGCAAGCCGCCAGGGCGTGAGAGGAGCAAACAGGGCTCCAGTACACCACGGGCCTGAAAACCAGCATCTATAAAGCTTATCACCGATGCGGTCATGTATTACTTGTTGCCACGGACGTGATGTGAGGTCCGTGTGAGGCCCGCTGAGCCAGTGGCACGGCACCGTATTAGTCCAGCACTGAGGTTTTGTCAGCACATTCTTAAAATCAGGTGCATTTCACAAGACTGGTGTCAAATTCCGCCTGTTCAAACCCCAGCAGCACAAAGGAGGTATCAAAATCCCATCACACAACCTCCACGGTAATACTACACACCGATGTACCTGAACGCCAGCTTAACCTCATACCAGCAGTGTCTCCTCAGGTGTCCAAAACCCTCCTAAAGCTGTATGTAAGCAGCAGCTATCTGGTTTCCACTGAGGCAATTCCATCAAAGCACATTTTGGGGTGGCACATGAGACGGGGGATGAGGGGGAGAGAGACAAAAAGCAAGAGGAGACGGTGAGGGAGAATTGCTAAATGTTTCTTTCTACAGCCAGGAAGGCGTTGGGTTGTTAGCAGGCTGTCCCCCACCTGCATCACACTGTCACTGATAAGGACGCCTGGTGATGTCACATGAGGCAGGACTGAGGACCATCCAACAGGCTGCTTGCTGCTGGAGGTGGAGGGAGGGTGGCTTGTAAACACGGCTTCTACAGGAAGGGCGGGGCCTGATGAGGAGCCCGCATGAAAACACAGCTTGGTCACGGGACAGTCTGTCATCTGGCATGCTTAATGACAGACTGTGCAGCCGTGTTCAGACTGAACAGCACTTTCAGTATGTTTGATAGGGTCGTCCTTCTAGCCCAGAAACAGCACTGGTACTGTGCATCGTGGGATTCCTGAAGAACTCCTGCCTATTTTGTTTGTGCTGGCTTTTCAAAGCAATCAGTCGGTCGATAAGAATCTGAGCACATGTACGACACCAGGACCCTCTGCTCTGCATGAGCGTGTGGATGAGCTGGACATCAGCGCTCTTCAGGCACTCCGGGACTGTTCAGGACTGGTGTTATGGATCCAGATATGTCCAGACTGGGTCTAGATCCAGGTGAGAGGGATTGCCGTTCACACCTGGCATTGCTACAAGTCTGAAATGCATCTCCAATGACTACTTGTGATTGTATCTCAGGTCCCACCTCAGTATGCAAATAACATGCATATAGCTTGTGTTAATGTAATACACTAAATACCAACAACACACACCAAGCACAACAATGTGCTCAGAATGCTTGGCATACTGTTCATATATGGACTTTTACAACATGTTAAGATATTATGAATGAGGCCGCAAGATTATTCCTGCTCTGTCTGTGACACAAGAAAATATTGCCATTTCTTGTCTGGACCCAACTGAAGTTACCAAAATGAATTGTTTATTATTATTACTGATATTATCAAAGGAGCTAGGCTTATTATGCCATGGAATGATTTTGATTTGAGATTTGGGCAATCCCTCTTTTGTTAATTTCTTAATTTCCATGCAGATAAACACAGATAACTGCTGTTTTTCCCCCTTTAGTTCCTCAGTGTAGCCCACACATGACACGCACTGCTGGTCCTGCATTAAACTACTGCTGCTACTACTTTCAGCTGCTCCCATTAGGGGGCGCCACAGCAGATCATCCGTTTCCATCTCTTCCTGTCCTCTGCATCTTCCTCCGTCACACCAGCCACCTGCATGTCCTCCCTCACCACATCCATAAACCTCCTCTTTGGCCTTCCTCTTCTCCTCTTCCCTGGCAGCTCCATGTTCAGCATCCTTCTCTCAATATACCCAGCACCTCTCCTCCACACATGTCCAAACCATCTCAATCTTGTCTCTCTTGCTTTGTCTCCAAACCGTCCAACCTGAGCTGTCCCTCTAATATAACCGTGCTAGATTAAACTAGAGCAACAAAAAAAAGAAAGAAGGAAATTGGAAACAACAAAGAATGGCCAAAACTTTGTTGGGTGTCAACAACACACCGCATATGCAAAGTAAAACATAGACTAACTTTTTATTATTTCTGTCCAGGCACCCTTTCAGTGATGCCAGGGACATGTCTGCATTCAGACAACCCCTATATAAGTTGAGATCCTGGGCCACCCCACATGTGTCTTGAGTGACTGTAGAGGGTCCAGTGCGTGCATTCAGACCTGTATTTAGAGCTGTCTACTTGTGATCAGATCACTCAGGGTGCATTTTAATGACAGGTCTGAACAGCCACCATGACCAATACTAAATGTGTGTGTTTAGTCAGCAGAGCTTGGACTGGGTTGCTGCTTCCGGCTTTGTGAGATCGATAACTGCTGTTCATTATCTTACTCTCTCTCCACTCTTCTACATTCCACTGTGACCTCTTCCTCTGGCCTACTGAGTTCGCTATTTTCTCTGCTTTGTTCACTTATCACTAGATTTGCTAGTTTTCTCGAATGACCCTAGTGGAGAAGTGGAGAAATCGCGCATGGCGTCAGGTCACGACCCTACCTTGTCCAGGGGGTATGACATGAGACTGAAAGGCTGGCCAAATAAGGGTGACCCATCCCTGCAGAGGCGGCGCTGGCCCCCCCGTAGCACTCCCAAGAAATGTTGTAACTTCTTCACACATTTCATTTTTTCACTGAACAAATTAGTTGTTCGACTCTGTGACACTATCTGGTTGTCAAACAGTTGTACAATAGATTTTATTCAGTGAAAAAATTGAAAGTGTGAAGAAGTCACAAAATACATTAATAAATTCATTTTCCAAGCCGCTTGTCCTGAAGAGGGTCGCGGGGTGCTGGAGCCTATCCCAGTGTTCATGGGCGGAAGGCGGGGAAACACCCTGGACAGGTCGCCAGTCCATCGCAGACATTAATACATTAATTTGCAATATAAATTAATTGTAAGTTAAATTAATTTAATTAATTGTTCGACCGTGTGACATTATCTGGTCGTCACACGGTCGAACAACTAATTTTATTCAGTGAAAAAGGAAATGTGTGAAGAAGTTACAAAATAAATTAATAAATAAATTTACAAGATGAATTAATTAAATTAATTAAATTGTGTGTGACATCAATGGTGTCGGCAGCCATAATCCTGTACGCACAGTCTATATTCGTTCCAGCTCAAAAATTCACTAATCGGCCACCATATCGATAATCCGCAAATTTCCCCCCTCTAAAATCGGTATCAGCATCGGTCTCAAAAATCCCATATCAGTCGGGCACTAATAACGTCCAAAGCACAAATCTTCAAACTTGTCAACTAATAATACAAGGTGTCTAATTCCAATAAATATTTAATCAAGTGGTAGCTCTTAAGTTCGGCCTACTACTGATCAATGCAACAAGATGCTTAAATTTGGTTTTATCAATATCAATTCACTGTGTACCAAAGCCTTACGAATAAATTATTTGATTCTTGACAATAGTTTTGATATGATTGGGTTATGTGAAACATGGCTGAAACCAAATGTTTTCCTTCCCTTAAATGAAGCTTCCCCACCTGACTATGCTTATGCCCATGTACGTAGCCTGGGCAAACAAACAAGGTAGGGGTGTCGCCTTCATATATAATTATATTTTCAATTTAACTTCCAAAAGCTTGAAACTAAATTCAAATCTTTTGAGGCTCTTATTCTAAGTCCATCTCCCTAAGCCACGAACAGACTTCTCAGTCCACATTGTGATATTCTATTGGCCTCCTGGCCCTTACTCACAATTTCTTGAAAATTTTGGAGAACTTATCTCAGGTCTTGTTACTTTTTCTGATGAGATTCTACTTCTTGGTCATGTAAATAGTCATCTGAATGAGACTCTAAGTAAAGCTTTTCTGGTGCTTGTTGATACAAGTGCCAGGAAAAGGTTTGCTCAGTTTGTTCAAGAGTCGGCACAATGCAGTGGTAACACCCTTGATTTGGTTTTATCGAAAGGGGTAGCTGTTTCTGAATTGACTGTCTTGCCAACCACATCCGCTGTGTCAGATTATTTTCTCATTAAATTTGAAGCACTATTGGCCTTTCCTGTTAATGTCAGCATAGCTGCAATTGCCACTCGCAATATTAGTCTGTCTACTGTAGCTGCATTTGGCCAGCAGCTGCCTGAAGTCTTGGCTCCTTTCACAGTAGAGACTGACCCTGTTGAAAATTTCACTAGTGACTTAAATTTGGCCAGATGAACCGATTCAACTTTCTGTGATTTCCTTACTGGGATTATTGAGCATGCATAAAGACATTACCAAATTAATATTAACATTAAGTCACTGATGCTCCCTGTTATTAACATTTTTGATACTATCTCTGTTGATACTTTGACTAAGCTAACCAACTACATGCCTACCCTAACCAACTACTGCCTACTACCCTATACGGGCAGAACTTTCTTAAGACCTCGGACCTTTTCTGGCACCTACAATGCTAGACACTGTTAATACTTACAACTGGCACTGTTCCCAGCAGTTTTAAGAATGGTCAAACCTCTACTTAAGAAACCACACCACAACCCAGAGTCTCTTAATAACTATTGACCACTCTCTTATCTTCCATTCTTTTCTAAAGTACTAGAGAGAGTTGTGTATCAACAGCTCTCGACCTATATAGAAGAAAATTATCTATATTAACCTATTCAATCAGCTTTCAGGGCCTGTCACTCCACTGAAACTGCTCTAACCAGAGTGGTAAATTATCTTCTACTTGCGATGGACTCTGATTCCACTTCTGTGCTTCTATTACTGGATCTTAGTGCAGCCTTTGACATCATTGATCACTGTATACTGTTCAACAGAATGAACTGTAATTTTGGTGTCTCTGGCCTACCGCTCTCTTGGATTAAGTCCTACTTATCTGAAAGAACACAGTGTGTCCATAAAAATATTACATCGAAATGTTCTTATGTTAAATATGGCATACCTCGAGGCTCAGTTCTTGGCCCGCTACATTTCTCTCTTTATATTTTGCCTCTTGGCTAAATTATACGCAGTCATGGAATAAAGTTCCATTGCTATGCTGATGATACTCCGCTGTATGTGCCTATAAAGGCTGATGATTGTACTCAAATTACTAATTTAGAGGCCTGCTTGGCTCCTGTGAAAAAATTGATGTCACTAAATTTCCTGCTTTTAAATTCAGATAAAACTGAGATGCAGGTCATTGGCCATGCTAGACACAGATACCAATTTGATCAAGTAACAATAACAATTGACAACTCTGTGGTTTCACAAAGTGTGGCAGCCAAAAATCTTGATGGTACTTTTGATCCCAGTGTTTCCTTTGATATGCACATTAAAGACATCACGAAGACTGCTTTTCAATTACATAACACGGCTAACATAAGACGTCTTTCCTCTCCATGTCTGACACAGAGACTCTAACACATGCATTTGTTTCATCCAGACTTGATCACTGTAATGCTCTGTTCTCAGGTCTGCCACATGCTAGTACTAAAAATCTTCAGATGGTTCAGAATGCTGCTGCTAGAATCCTAACTAAATCTAGGAAATTTGACCATATTACACCAACTCTAGCCTCCCTTCATTGGCTTCCTATCCATGTTAGATCAGACTTCAAGGTGCTTATGCTGACTTATCAAATCCTAAATGGGCTTGCCCCATTTTACCTGTCTGATTTTCTTATGCTGTATATTCCATGTTGAGCTCTCCACTCTCAAAATGCAAGGCTTCACATAGATGCCAGCTTTGACTCCCAGTTCAAACCAGCATTCCTCTCTATCAAGGATGTGCACATCCTTCAAAGAGTGGCCACTGGCCTGTAAATGAGTGTAGACTGCGGAGTCCTGGCCTGGCGCATTAGCTCTTTTGTGCTGTGCCATCCTCCAAGAGGGTTGCACAACACAGAAGAGCTAATGCGTCAGGCCATCTATGTGAACAGGGAACGACCATCCCTGAACTGAGGGGGGCTAAAAGTACATATGTCGCCATCTTAACACAGAAGAGCTAATGCGTCAGGCCATCTATGTGAACAGGGAACGACCATCCCTGAACCGAGGGGCGCTAAAAGTACATATGTCGCCATCTTACAATACTGTGATTGCAACTATTCCCCAATCCTCTGTGAATAGTACACATGGCCACTGTAACTCTAGTTAATGGTCACACCCATATTTGCATATGAAACTGATCATTGTTGTCAAGTCGTTATGCCACTGTATTGTTTAGAAGGGTGGGGATACCTGCAGTCAGTTGAGACTGAAGAGGTCACTTAGATGAGTTTCTCTCAATAAACGCTGTGTCCAGATGAACTGATTCAACTTTCTGTGACTTTCTAACCTGGATTTTTGAGAATGCATAAAGACTCTTTCGATGTTGTATTGTGTAAATTGTGTAAACACAACATCACTGCACATTGTACATCTGGGGAGATAGGTCCCCCCCTTCTGTTGCTCTCCCTGGGGTTTCTTCCTGTTTTTTCTACTAGTTTAAGGGTTTGTTTTAGGGAGCTGTTCCTTACCCGATGTGAGGGTCCAAGGACAGGATGTTGTGTTGCTGTAAAGCCCCCTGAGGCACATTTGTAATTTGTGACATTGGGCTATACAAATAACATTGACTTGACTTCCAAAACAGAGGGGTAAACAGCTATGTTCAAAGGGCTAATGTATGCTATGTATGTATGTATGCTAAAATACTTTACTCATTATAAACTCTTTGTGTTCTTTCATCTTTTGGACTCTCTTGGCTGTTGTGTCCTCACAGCAGCCAAAATGGAATAATTCATCTTCATATATCTCAGAGCGCTTGTGTGCAGTCTACCAACTACAGTGACAGAACAGTATGCTCATTTGTTGTTTCTGTCTCTCTCAAAATATAACATATTTTTGCAAACAGCTGACAGACTGTCTTGCAGTGCCATAAATCATTAAAGAAATTCCTGGCATTTAATGTGTCAGTCATGGGTAAACTCTTATTCCATGTCAATTCATATCAAATTAAATTACTTCTTTGTAGGACAGAGGGTAGTTCAACTCACTGTGGAAGATAATTACATCCTGAAGTAGAATGGAAGCTTGACAAGGGTAGATTGGAAAAAATGGATACCAAAGAAGCTCCTGGCCTGTGTTAGACTAAATCATGGTGTAATGTCCGTCGAAAGCACAAGTTAGATTGATATAGTTAATGGAATTAATCCATGAACTGGCACATACATTGATCCCTTTAAACCACCCTGGACTTCTGGGTTTTACAGGGGTCATGTTTGGAGGTGTTCCCTTGGTGGCTTAAACATGGAAGTGGTGTTACGGGTTACGTGATCACAGGAGAGGAAATGCTCTACAGTAACTAAAACCCATGAGTTTGTCATCTAAAAGGGGGCTTTCAATTAAAAACCTGGAAGAGACTTGATATTCTCAAAGGGGGTCTAATCTAGAATTATGGTTTGAAATCCAGGGAACTTCTACAATGTTGGTTTGAAGGAGGGTGATGTGCAGGTACTGGTCTACCGAAGGAGGGGAACACAAGTCAAAAGATGACAGCACTTATACGAGTACTCGGAATATATACGGAAGTGGCTACCATTCCCTTAACTTAGAAGATCAACACAGCCACCCCGTCTCTAGTGATAGGCTTCTCGTTTAACTTAACATGGGTCCTAAAGGGACAACTGCACGATGTGGACTGTGTCAAAAACAAACACAAAACACAGCTCTTAACTGATAAGACAAAGACACGAGAGTCAAGGGAGGGGTCTTACCTGCAGGATGTTGAAAGGGGCAGCGAGGTTACAGCACATGAAAGAGAATAAGTATTTTGGACATCATCAGTCATGGCATTATTTTCAGGATGCAAAAGACCACTTGCATTGTATTTTCAAACACTGAATGCATGCACAGTGTCCTGTGTGGGGATTTAAAAGATATTATTTTTCCAGGCCTCACATTACAAACAGTAAGAAGACCACTTCTCCCACCCTGCCAAGCAAGTTGAGTTAGATGACCGATACACGGGAAACCATCGTTTCACCAAGTAGACATCTGTCTGCTCGCATTAAGATTTCACTAACGCTGTTTCTACATAACATATTCGCCATGTCCTCTTGTTTAAAAAGCAAATGGGTTTTTCCCTTCTTCTTTGTTTCTTTAGGTCATTTGTACTGACAAAGACTGCAGTAATGTACAAAAGCAAAACGTCAACATTTTCACATGTTCACTGGCTGTTCGACCGGGTTGGCTCATCCATTCAGTAGTACAGAGGACCTGCTGATGATAAGGTGGGTACACACAGAGGCCCAGTTCTACCAAACAACTTGTTCCTACATTTAAGGAGAGGACAACGGGTGATGTCATCATGACTCTCCATAAACCCTTTTCCAAACGGGTTAATGCTCCCACACACTGGCGGCCTGAACCAGTGTCCTCCAACACTCGCTGTTCCCCTCCCTGCCTCCCACTACAGTAAACACGCCTGCATGGTGACAAAAATCAAGGGCAGGACAAGTCTGAAAAGCTCATTCAGCTGGTTTGTTTCCAAGCTGTTATACTCAACGTAACAAATTTCAGAGAGACGCGTTTCTCCACATTTAGACTCCTTTGCTGTCTTTCCGGTTTCTTTTTGCAGCGTGTTCTATGTTCTTTTCACTGGTTTAAAATGTTGTTTGAGTTTTCCATGTTCATCGTGAGACAGCCGATATAATTTGCAGTATCCCTGCATTTTTTGCATATTCATAACCCTTCATATAATCGCCCTCTCACACTTTTTCAGATGGTGTGGGTCTTCCTCAAGTCCAGGTCCTCTACCAGAGGCCTGGGAGTTTGAGGGTTCTGCGCAGTATCTTAGCTGTTCCTAGGACCACACTCTTCTGTACAGAGACCCCATACGCTGTTCCTGGAATCTGCTGGAGCCCCTCCCCTAGTTTGGGGGTCACAGCCCTAGCACTCCTATTACTACTGGGACTACTGTGGACTTCACTTTCCACATCCGATCTAGTTCTTCCCTCAGCCCTGGGTATTTATCTAGAGCTTCTCATCTCTGTCTTCCTGGTGTTGCCGTCACTCAGGATTGACATATATATATATATATACACACACACACACACACACACATATATATATATAATGAGTATAACTTCATGTAAGACAATGGACAGGAAATGAAAACAAAGGAAAACAATTCCCTTGGAAAACAATTTCCATGACTTTCTTTGAAGAACACTACTCGTGGACAGCGCGCGAGACAGAGAGAGGAGACAGAGAGAGGAGACAGAGAGAGAGGAGACAGAGAGGAGACAGAGAGAGGAGACAGAGAGACCTTTATGTGAAAATGCTTTGCAATACAAATTCATATTTGTCATGCTAATAAAAGCAAATTTGAATCTGAATTTTGAGAGAGAGAGAGAGAGAGAGAGAGAGAGGGAGAGAAGAGACAGAGACAGAAGAGACAGAGAGGGGGGGTGACAGAGAGAGAGACAGAAGAGACAGAGAGAGAGAGGAGACAGAGAGAGAGAGGAGACAGAGAGAGAGAGAGGAAACAGAGAGAGAGAGAGGAGAGAGAGAGACAGAGAGAGGAGACAGAGAGAGAGACAGAGAGAGGAGACAGAGATAGAGAGGAGACAGAGAGAGACAGACAGACAGAGAGAGAGAGAGAGAGAGAGAGAGAGAGAGAGAGAGAGAGAGAGAGAGAGAGAGAGAGAGAGAGAGAGAGAGAGAGAGAGAGAGAGAGAGACAGAGAGAGACAGAGAGAGACAGAGAGAGACAGAGAGACAGAGAGACAGAGAGAGAGAGGGGAGACGTTACAGAGAATACAGATCCAGGGAAACTCGGGTTATCAGCAGGCTGCTGTGTAGATGAAATGATAGGCTGCACTGGAAGTTTTAGACAAAACAAGACTGCTGTGCCACATGTGCTGACTGTTTTCCTCGTGCCCATCATGATATCATCTACTGTAGGCCACGAGATCAGCCAATGAGCACCGCAGGTCGCCAGAGCCTCTCCTCACCAACACAGGAAGGAGGGAATGGGACTGTCAAGGGCTAGAGCAAGTCTGCTTTCATCCAGCTTTCTCGTTTTGCATTTGCTGAAGAACTAAGAGCAAGCCTTCATAATCCTGCTGTTAAACAAGTAAATCTTCTCTCAGGTCTCTGAGAGGCTGTCAGAGAGTAGCTAGGGAAAAGACAGGAATTAAGAGATCAGCTGAAAATGTTAAACTAAAGGCAAAGTCATAAAGCTTCAAAACATTTTCAAAATAAATCTGGTCCGGTAGAGCAAACATGTTTAACACGTGGGTATGAAAGTGTGCAGCCTTACAGCAAACAGTGTACAGGTCCATGAGGAGCCCAGACTGTACTGAAGAACACATCAACCAATGAGGACATGTGCCTCTTCAGCCATAAGGCATAGTGTCAAATGTCCACTTGTAAATATACTTCATTATTTAGTACAAATATAAATATACTTCATTAAGTACTACAGACAGCTCTGTGCTGACAGCACTTAACAACTTCACATATTTTCAATGAGCTGGTGTCACATATTGAAATTATTCAGCAGGATCTGAAAAGAAAAACCTTGCCCATGATGCTGCTGTTATGCACTTTCACCCAGCTCACACGAGCAGCAACATGTACAGTATCCCTACAGTAACATATACGTTGTGTCTACTGTAACATGTAAAGTGTCCTTACTGTAACATGTGCATTGTGTCTACTGTAACATGTACAGTGTCCTTACTGTAACATGTGCGTTGTGTCTACTGGAACATGTACAGTGTCCTTACTATAACATGTGCGTTGTGTCTACTGCAACATGTACAGTGTCCTTACTATAACATGTACAGTGTCTCTACTGTAACATGCACAGTATCCCTACTGTAACATGTACAGTGTCCTTACTGTAACATGCACAGTATCCCTACTGTAACATGTACAGTGTCTCTACTGTAACATGCACAGTATCCCTACTGTAACATGTACAGTGTCCTTACTATAATATGTACAGTGTCTCTACTGTAACATGCACAGTATGCCTACTGTAACATGTACAGTGTCTCTACTGTAACATGCACAGTATCCCTACTGTAACATGTACAGTGTCCTTACTGTAACATGTGCGTTGTGTCTACTGGCACATGTACAGTGTCCTTACTGTAACATGTACAGTGTCTCTACTGTAACATGCACAGCATCCCTACTGTAACATGTACAGTGTCCTTACTGTAACATGTGCGTTGTGTCTACTGTAACATGCACAGTATCCCTACTGTAACATGTACAGTGTCCTTACTATAACATGTACAGTGTCTCTACTGTAACATGCACAGTATCCCTACTGTAACATGTGCGTTGTGTCTACTGGAACATGTACAGTGTCCTTACTATAACATGTGCGTTGTGTCTACTGTAACATGTACAGTGTCCTTACTATAACATGTACAGTGTCTCTACTGTAACATGCACAGTATCCCTACTGTAACATGTACAGTGTCCTTACTATAACATGTACAGTGTCTCTACTGTAACATGCACAGTATCCCTACTGTAACATGTACAGTGTCCTTACTGTAACATGTACAGTGTCTCTACTGTGACATGCACAGTATCCCTACTGTAACATGTGCGTTGTGTCTACTGGAACATGTAGTGTCCTTACTATAACATGTGCGTTTTGTCTACTGTAACATGTACAGTGTCCTTACTATAACATGTACAGTGTCTCTACTGTAACATGCACAGTATCCCTAGTGTAACATGTACAGTGTCCTTACTATAACATGTAGTGTCTCTACTGTAACATGCCAAGTATCCCTACTGTAACATGTACAGTGTCCTTACTGTAACATGCACAGTATCCCTACTGTAACATGTACAGTGTCTCTACTGTAACATGCACAGTATCCCTACTGTAACATGTACAGTGTCCTTACTGTAACATGTGCGTTGTGTCTACTGGAACATGTACAGTGTCCTTACTGTAACATGTACAGTGTCTCTACTGTAACATGCACAGTATCCCTACTGTAACATGTACAGTGTCCTTAAAGTAACATATGCGTTGTGTCTACTGGAACATGTACAGTGTCCTTACTGTAACATGTACAGTGTCTCTACTGTAACATGCACAGTATTCCTACTGTAACATGTACAGTATCCCTACTGTAACATGTGCGTTGTGTCTACTGGAACATGTACAGTGTCCTTACTGTAACATGTGCGTTGTGTCTACTATAACATGTACAGTGTCCTTACTGTAACATGTACAGTGTCTCTACTGTAACATGCACCGTGTCCCTACTGTAACATGTACAGTGTCTCTACTGTAACATGCACCGTGTCCCTACTGTAACATGTACAGTGTCCTTACTATAACATGTTCAGTGTCTCTACTGTAACATGCACAGTATCCCTACTGTAACATGTACAGTGTCCTTACTGTAACATGTACAGTGTCCTTACTTCAACATGTACAGTGTCTCTACTGTAACATGCACTGTGTCCCTACTGTAACATGTACGGTGTCTCTACTGTAACATGCACCGTGTCCCTACTGTAACATGTACGGTGTCTCTACTGTAACATATACGTTGTCTACTGTAACATGTACAGTATCCCTACTGTAACATATACGTTGTGTCTACTGTAACATGTATAGTATCCCTACTGTAACATGTATGGTGTCTCTACTGTAACATATACGTTGTCTACTGTAACATGTACAGTATCCCTACCGTAACATATATGTTGTGTCTACTGTAACATGTACAGTATCCCTACTGTAACATGTATGGTGTCTCTACTGTAACGTGTACAGTATCTCTACTGTAACATTTGTGTTCTGTCTACTGTAACATGTACGTTGTGTCTACTGTAACATGTACGTTGTGTCTACTGTAACATGTACATTGTGTCTACTATAACATGTACAGTGTCCCTACTGTAACATGTACGTTGTGTCTACTGTAACGTGTATGTTGTGTCTACTGTAACATGGTGTCCATTTTACACAAGTCAAGCTGCAGCCTTGCAGTGTGTGGAAACTGCTAAGTGCAGGCCTTCATGCAGCTGTAGCAAGGTAATCAAGTTCCCCAGCACTTTTCATTAGGCAGAGAGCACTCTGCTGTATTGAGATTCAGAAGGAGGGCTTCAGCTAGAACAGGAAGATTTATTGATGGCACTTAATGTAATAAGTGTTCAGGGTCCAATGAAACAATTTCATTAGACGTCCCTTTACAGCCAAGCAGTGGACATTCAACTGGGGAGCAGGATGGCTGCTGTGGACTAATGCAGCTGAACCTCAAAGGACAGCAGGGCAAGATGGAGCATCCTAGCATGGGCGCACCCCCCGCACACACACACACCATCTCCTCGGCTCTTCTCTGAATCAGTCTGAGCATGCTCTCAGTACATTGTATTGGTGCTGGTTGTTCAAATTAATGTACAGAACAGTGGTAGATGGAAGGTGTTAGACATGGGTATGGAGGGGTGTGGTTCTGGATTGAGCCCTCTGGGGGTGTTGTTGGACATGGTCATGGAGGGGAGTGGTTCTGGGTGGAGCCCTCTGGGGGTGTTGTTGGACATGGGCATGGAGGGGAGTGGTTCTGGGTGGAGCCCTTTGGGGGTGTTGTTGGACATGGTCATGGAGGGGAGTGGTTCTGGGTGGAGCCCTTTGGGGGATGTTGTTGGACATGGGCATGGACGGGAGTGGTTCTGGGTGGAGCCCTTTGGGGGTGTTGTTGGACATGGGCATGGACGGGAGTGGTTCTGGGTGGAGCCCTTTAGGGGTGTTGTTGGATATGGTCATGGAGGGGAGTGGTTCTGGGTGGAGTCCTTTGGGGGTGTTGTTGGACATAGGCATGGAGGGGAGTGGTTCTGGGTTGAGCCCTTTGGGGGTGTTGTTGGACATGGGCATGGAGGGGAGTGGTTCTGGGTGGAGCCCTTTGCGGGTGTTGCTGGACATGGGCATGAAGGGGCATGGTTCTGGGTGGAGCCCTCTGGGGGTGTTGCTGGACATGGGCATGGAGGAGAGTGGTTCTGGGTGGAGCCCTTTGGGGGTGTTGTTGGACATGGTTCTGGGTAGAGCCGTCTGGGGGTGTTGCTGGCCTAATTCAATGAAATACGTGGGATGGAAGGTGCCCGCTTGATAAGCCTAGTGAAATCCTCACATCTGCTTTGACAGGACAGGGCTTGTGACCTGCTGAGTGGGCAGTTTGCAGCCAGCAGTGTCAGCTAGCCCATTAGCTGCCAGGCCCGCTCAGTGATGGTCGGTGTGGTGGCCAACTTCAGCCACTTGGAGCTGCATTTATGGAGATTTATGATGCCATTACCTGATGTCCTCTCATTAAATGTAGGGACAAATGGGGGAGGTTGTTTGGGTGGTAGTGCTCACTTTTTGCATTTTTTACCAATTTAGAGCTTTTTACAGTGGCTATAAAAAGTCTACACGTCCCTGTTAAAATGGCAGGTTGTTACGCAAAAATGGTTTCATGGTTGGGTTCATGAGGCTAAAAGACATGGAGTACCTAAAATCTGACTGACTGACGACAAAATAAATAATTTAATTTAATCTAATTTAATTTTTTTTAAAACTACAGGGGTTGCTATGGTGGTGTATTGTTTGCAGAAAAAAATATACAAATGTGTTTTGTGTGTGTGTTGTGTGATGTGCTACGTAACAGCCGGCTGTAAACTCTGTCACGGACGACGGCAAAAAGCTAACATATTTTAAATTTGGATGACAGTGCTGTCTGCCGTTGTGTTGCCGGCATAATGTGCCGGTGTCATCTGATTTACCGTCCTGCTCTCATACACCAAGATGACCTCCACCTGTGGCTGACTGGATTCCACGGGAAGGCAGATCAGTTGGTAGCCACACTTGCTCACCTCAGACAGTTCGTTGGACTCATGTGTGGAAGACCAAGCTCGCTACAACACACCCTCTGTTGACCCATGTGTCCCATATGTCCATGTGACCCATATGTCCTTGCAATGCCCCACATTAGCAGAATGAAAAGAATGCGTTTGATTCTCTCACGAGTTCTGAAATGTGTAATTGATTCCCAGCCTCACTTCCCTTTTCTGGTCAACTGCCTGCAGCAAGATGTAAGGTCCTCCATCTCTTAGTACAACGTGCCTGCCTACAAAGGTCAAAGGACATTAGGCCATTTCCACTCTCTCAGTGGCTTCAGGAAGTAGTCACAAGCCTGAAGCTTGGAAAGGTCCAACACAAGACTGACCACATGTTTTCACTGCATTTACCCTTTTCTGCTACTCTTTGCAGTCATATGTGAGCAAAGGAGTTTTTGCCCTTTAACGCCACTCGTCTGAGCTCAACTCTAAGCTGGCTGTGGGTGAGCAGCCACGGCCAACTCATTAAGACTTGAAAACAAACAGTCACATACTACATGTGAAAGTGAAACACGTCAACATATTTGATCGGTTTTTTTAGGCAGGAGCAAGAACAATAAAATAAACAAAACACATTTTATTCATGTACCTTGGAAGAGTTGTGAAAAATGCAAAAACAATAAACAAAAAAAAAAGAAAAACAATGAAAACAATAAATGCTGAAGCGTGTAGTCAGCCGATGAAACAAATTAGGCAGAGCCTTCCCAATGTTATCTTTCAATTAAAAAGATTTTATTTAAAATATTTGTTTTTAATTAATATTGAGATTGTGCCCCTGTCCATAATAGTGTAGAGATTGTGCCCCTGTCCATAATAGTGTATAATCACTCCTGTAATATTCAGTTTTTTATCTATTTATTTATTCTTTTATTTTTTAACGTCAATGAAATGACATGAATCTGAACTGAAACGTTATTTTGTTGCAAAATCTCCACTTTTTTGGGATGACAAAGGGGTTCTGGAAGTGGGACACAACGGACCACATGGTGTTTGGAACAAAAGCGGCTCTGTGTTCTTCATGCTAAAGCAACGCTGTGTGAGTTGGTAGTGAGGACATATTTTAAACAAGTGACGCATCCTGTCCACTGACACGGGTCAGCAGCAAGCATACACATTAGATTCAGTGGCACATGTAACCATAAACAGCCGCAGTCTGACATGTTGTACGGTTTGGACTATGTCATCACTATGTACGGTTTGGACTATGTCATCATTATGAACGGTTTGGACTATGTCATCACTATGTACGGTTTGGACTATGTCATCACTATGAACGGTTTGGACTATGTCATAACTATGTATGGTTTGGACTATGTCATCACTATGTACGGTTTGGACTGTCATCACTATGTACGGTTTGGACTATGTCATCACTATGTACGGTTTGGACTATGTCATCACTATGAATGGTTTGGACTATGTCATCACTATGAATGGTTTGGACTATGTCATCACTATGGACGGTTTGGACTATGTCATCAGTATGAACGGTTTGGACTATGTCATCAATGTGTACGGTTTGGACTATGTCATCATATTCCCTGAATAAGCAAAACGTGTAGAAAGGTGCAGCTACAGCCAACATGGAGAGACTTACACATGAAGCATCTGGGTTTGTTCTAAAGGCCGCCTGTGGGGAGATATTAAAGACGAGTGAAATCAGTAAAGACACGTTCCAGAGCACGCGAAAAAACACAACAATGTATATTATAGATCACAATAGTATTATTTTTGGTGCGTTATTAGACGATAAACGATTGGACCTGCTGATCAGTGTTTTCTTTATCTTAGCCCGATATTGTATTCACAAGGCTAAACGTAGTAAGACTCCGCCCATCTTCATGTGCTACTATAATGAAACACAACTCTGTATTAAGTCCCTGAAATGAATGAAATCAAAACGTGCCAAAGATCTCTATGGATAACTAGAAAATGACCTGACCAACATAATATCTTAAAAATGTATAATCGTTTAGTCAATCCTTATTTATGATTTAGTTATTTTATTCTACTTAATTGATTTATTTTACGCCTTTTTGTATGGTCTGTGTACGTTTTACATCTATTATGGTGTCATTCTAGAAGATGAGGAGTTTCAATTGTAATGTCTGCCTTATTGTGAATTTATCGTTTCGGTGCTGTGATGGCCTGGCAGCCTGTCCAGGGTGTCTCCCCGCCTGCCGCCCAATGACTGCTGGGATGGGCTCCAGCATCCCCGCGACCCTGACAGCAGGATAGACGGTTCAATCAATCAATCAATCAAGTTGCATTTCAGATAATGGATGGGTGGATTGATAATAATAAAAGAAAATTAATTAATTTTTAAAAAAAAGAGTTGGCACTGTGTTGTAATGGCACTGATTTATAAGAGCGCAGAGCGCACTGCTATGTTGTGTGACGTTTCAAGTAAGGAGTTCCAGTCGAGGGTTTTTATTCAGTTTGAAGCTCCATGTTGATGCGCTGGATTAGTCAATAAATTCTCCTCAGACAACGGATGGTTATGTGTGTTCGTAACACTACATGGTGTCAGAAGTTAAAAGATGATGGCGAAGTTTCCACCTCCTGAAAACGTTGATTTCTCTCGCCCACAACTTTGGCCAGGATGGCGCCAACGATTCCAACGCTATAGAATCGCAACGAATTTGAGCAAGGCAGAAGGAGAGGTACAGGTCTGCACACTGCTCTGTTCTCTGGGCAAGGGATCTGAACAAGTTTTCAGGACCTTTAGTTTTGCTGAAGAGGGGATGAGGAAGATTATGAGACTGTGTTAGCCAAAATTGGACAATTACTTTGTACCGAAAGTCAACATCATCCAAGAACGAGCCCGTTTTCACCAGAGTTCAAAGCCCGGTGAGAGCGCAGAGTTCAAATGCCCGGTGAGAGCGCAGAATTCAAAAGTCCGGTGAGAGCGCAGAGTTCAAATGTCCGGTGAGAGCGCAGAATTCAAACGCCCGGTGAGAGCGCAGAATTCAAACGTCCAGTGAGAGCGCAGAGTTCAAATGTCCGGTGAGAGCGCAGAGTTCAAAAGCCCGGTGAGAGGGCAGAGTTCAAATGCCCGGTGAGAGCGCAGAGTTCAAATGCCCGGTGAGAGCGCAGAGTTCAAAATCCCGGTGACAGCGCAGAGTTCAAAAGTCCGGTGAGAGCGTAGAGTTCAAATGTCTGGTGAGAGCGTAGAGTTCAAAATCCCGGTGAGAGCGCAGAGTTCAAATGCCCGGTGAGAGCGCAAAATTCAAAAGTCCGGTGAGAGCGCAGAGTTCAAATGTCCGGTGAGAGCGCAGAATTCAAATGCCCGGTGAGAGCGCAGAATTCAAACGTCCAGTGAGAGCGCAGAGTTCAAATGTCCGGTGAGAGCGCAGAGTTCAAAAGCCCGGTGAGAGCGCAGAGTTCAAATGCCCGGTGAGAGCGCAGAGTTCAAATGCCCGGTGAGAGCGCAGAATTCAAAAGTCCGGTGAGAGCGCAGAGTTCAAATGTCCGGTGAGAGCGCAGAATTCAAATGCCCGGTGAGAGCGCAGAATTCAAATGTCCAGTGAGAGCGCAGAGTTCAAATGCCCGGTGAGAGCGCAGAGTTCAAAAGCCCGGTGAGAGCGCAGAGTTCAAATGCCCGGTGAGAGCGCAGAGTTCAAATGCCCGGTGAGAGCGCAGAGTTCCAAATCCCGGTGAGAGCGCAGAGTTCAAAAGTCCGGTGATAGCGTAGAGTTCAAATGTCTGGTGAGAGCGTAGAGTTCAAAACCCCGGTGAGAGCGCAGAGCTCAAAAGTCCGGTGAGAGCATTGAGTTCAAAAGCCCGATGAGAGCGCAGAGTTCAAAAGCCCGGTGAGAGTGTAGAGTTCAAAAGCCCGGTGAGAGCGCAGGAGTGTATCAGAAGCCTGCACGAGCTGTCGGACACATGCTCCTTTGCTGAAGCCAAGAACGAAAACATCCGCGACCGGTTAGTGGTCTTTAGCTAGGCATACTGGATAAAGACCTGTCTGAGAAGCTACCGCTAACAGCTGATTTCACTCTTGACAAAGTGGTAGAGTTAGTGCGGCAGCCCGAACAAGTTAAGGGACATGTCAGCGGGCAAGGAGCACATGCTAACGGTAGCACACAGCTCACCCAAGGTGCCAAGCGTGTGCAGCGTGCAGCGAAGCCAGAGCAGAACGCCGTTCAGCGGAACGGGAGCAACGTGAAACCAGCACAACCCTGGAAGGGAAAAGGAAAGAAATGTTACAGATGCGGAAAACCACGTGCAAAAGGGGTCAGGTGCCCTGCGAGGAATGCTGAACGCCACACCTGTAAAAAGATGGGACAATTTGCTGCAGTGTGCCGTTCACGGGTCGTGAGTGAGGTCAGTGCGTGTGCGGACAGACGGTGACCAGTACAGCCAGGCTCCATTTCTCGGAGAAATCACTCAGGTGAATGATTCCAATGACGCATGGACAGTAAAACTGCCAATATGTGGTATCCTTGTGACTTTAAAATTTATACAGGGGCAGACTCAAGTGTTATATCAGAAGACTGTTAACTTGTTGGGAAATAAGCCAGTACTGAAGACAGTTGGGACAAAACTTGATAGTCCGGGGGGTAGACCGAGCTGTTTAGGTTATTTTATAGCCAACACCCACAGAAACCAGAGACAATTCAGGTTCATAGTAAATTTAATTTGTGGGGACGGCGGTCACCTCCTGGGGAGAAATGTAGCTGTGGCAATAGGCCTAGTTAGGCGCGTTGAAAAAAATAAAAAACTCAAGAGCAAAGCAAAATGTACTGTCCAGCAGAAATAGGAGTTCTGCAGATAAAACTTGGTCGGTCAGCAGGCAGCTGTAGCCACCGGCGGCCGCGCGCGACTCACGCAGGACCCGGCAGAGGGCCCCCTCCCCCCGGAGGAAATGCCCGCTCAGTGTATCCGGTAACACCGGCGCTGTCATCATGAAGTTATTAAGTGGCGGGAAAATGTCCTCACCGTGGCACGGGTGAGTACACCACACAGTTCATCTGATAGGCCCACTAAACAATGTCTCCTCTATCAACACTGCTGTTTTAGCAAACTGTTGTCACTGTAATTAACCACAAACCAGCGACCATGGTCCTTAATTATCATCAAGTTTAGTTTTAAATCAAGGCAAACTCATCATCCTCAGACAGACAAGTAGCTTCCTTCAGCTAGCTAGCTAGCTATGGCAGTAACATCAGCAGCCAGCGCCCTTTTGCTAGGCTAACTTTGTGACTGTAAATTGATATGAACCATCCCGTTAACCAGGCTAGGCTGGAGGCCAGTATGTGGCATAGATGGATGGCAAGGTAGGGAGAAAAATAGGTCAGAAACTGACAGGTTTAATAACAGAATGTAAAATGCTTTGATATTCTGCTTAAACAATGTTTTGATTTTACAAAATGACCTGAAACAAGATGGTTTGTGGCAGGTTGCCTCCAGTCTTTTGGTACAGAAAAGTCGTGTAAGGGTTCGGACATTTGAAAAGGCGTTTGCAGCCTGTTACATTTGTAAACTCTAAATTAACTCCAGATCAATGGAACTATTAAAGAGACTGTTCCATTTCTATTACGCTGTATTATCATTCTCTTCTTTAGTGGTAATGGCACCATTGATACAGATACAGAACAGCATACACTTACAGAAAGATTTTATTGTCATCAGCTGCAGTTCTGCGCACTGCCAACAGTATCTAGAAGGACTTTTATTATTGTCTTAGTGTTCAGAGCAGAGGGTTGTCTCACTGTACTGCATTTCATACCCTGAAACCACAGCCCCCCCATATAACAAATCCCAATTCCACCCCTGCTGCTTGATAACTGTGGATTTGTAATACAATGCTGTATAACAAGGTAATATACCAGTTGTGTGAGATCAAATGCTGTCACTCATATCCCTGTCTCCACTTCCACTGACTCCTGCACCGTGTTACATTAATGAGCTGCATTTGTGTTTGGATTCATTGAGCAAGCAGGATTGGGTGTAGATTCATTGATGAGTCAGATGCTGCCGTACAGTTTATTGTGCCCCACCAGGCTTTCAGTGACAGAGTGCTGCACGCCTCTGGTTGAAGTGCACTGTGCCTTTAATCCTGCACACCATCTATTAAGGCAGGGATCTCAAACTCATATTACCTGGGGGCCACTTGACAGGTGGTGTTATGGCCACAAGTGGCTAAACACCACCGTGTGTGTGTGTGTGTGTGTGTGTGTGTGTGTGTGTGTGCGTGTGTGTGTGAAGGCCAGTGCAATAGGCATGAAGGAAAAAACTTTGACTATATAACCTTTACATCATTTTTTTATTATTATGTCACATTTTTTCAGAGCTTTCACATGAATAGGTAACTATGTACATAGTGTAGCCTGGACTAGGACTACATGTTTAGCCTACTTCTTGCCAGAAACCTGGCACTACTTCTGCTGACACAGGTGAGGCACATTTGCTTTCAGTGACTGGGCAGTGGACACCCTGAGGACAGCCTGGAGATGTTCATTGGTCAGTCTGGACCTATGCTTTGATTTATTAAAGTTCATAGTTGAGAACAGTTTCTTATAAAGTTAATAGTTGAGAACAGTTTCTTATAAAGTTCATAGTTGAGAACAGTTTCTTATAAAGTTCATAGTTGAGAACATGTTCTTATAAACTTCATAGTTGAGAACAGTTTCATATAAAGTTCATAGTTGAGAACAGTTTCTTATAAAGTTCATAGTTGAGAACGGTTTTATGTTAACTTCATAGTTGAGAACAGTTGCATATAAAGTTCATAGTTGAGAACAGTTGCATATAAAGTTCATAGTTGAGAACAGTTTCTTATAAAGTTCATAGTTGAGAACATTTTCTTATAAAGTTCATAGTTGAGAACAGTTTCATATAAAGTTCATAGTTGAGAACAGTTTCTTATAAAGTTCATAGTTTAGAACAGTTTCTTATAAAGTTCATAGTTGAGAACGGTTTCATGTAAAGTTCATAGTTGAGAACAGTTTCTTATAAAGATCATAGTTGAGAACAGTTTCATATAAAGTTAACAGTTGAGAACTGTTTCTTATAAAGTTCATAGTTGAGAACAGTTTCATATAAAGTTCATAGTTGAGAACAGTTTCATATAAAGTTCATAGGTGAGAACAGTTTCTTATAAAGTTCATAGTTGAGAACATGTTCTTATAAAGTTCATAGTTGAGAACAGTTTCATATAAAGTTCATAGTTGAGAACAGTTTCTTATAAAGATCATAGTTGAGAACAGTTTCATATAAAGTTAACAGTTGAGAACTGTTTCTTATAAAGTTAATAGTTGAGAACAGTTTCATATAAAGTTCATAGTTGAGAACAGTTTCATATAAAGTTCAAAGTTGAGAACAGCTTCTTATAAAGTTCATAGTTGAGAACAGTTTCTTATAAAGTTTAGTTGAGAACATTTTCTTATAAAGTTCATAGTTGAGAAAAGTTTCATATAAAGTTCAAAGTTGAGAACAGTTTCTTATAAAGTTCAAAGTTGAGAACAGTTTCTTATAAAGTTCATAGTTGAGAACAGTTTCTTATAAAGTTCATAGTTGAGAACATGTTCTTATAAAGTTCATAGTTGAGAACAGTTTCTTATAAAGTTCATAGTTAAGAACATGTTCTTATGAAGTTCATAGTTGAGAACAGTTTCTTATGAAGTTCATAGTTGAGAACAGTTTCTTATAAAGTTCATAGTTGAGAACAGTTTCTTATAAAGTTCATAGTTGAGAACAGTTTCACATAAAGTTCATAGTTGAGAACAGTTTCATATAAAGTTCATAGTTGAGAACAGTTTCTTATAAAGTTCATAGTTAAGAACATGTTCTTATTAAGTTCATAGTTGAGAACAGTTTCTTATGAAGTTCATAGTTGAGAACAGTTTCTTATAAAGTTCATAGTAGAGAACAGTTTCTTATAAAGTTCATAGTTGAGAACATTTTCTTATAAAGTTCATAGTTGAGAACAGTTTCATATAAAGTTCATAGTTGAGAACAGTTTCATATAAAGTTCATAGTTGAGAACAGTTTCTTATAAAGTTCATAGTTAAGAACATGTTCTTATAAAGTTCATAGTTGAGAACAGTTTCTTATAAAGTTCATAGTTGAGAACAGTTTCATATAAAGTTCATAGTTGAGAACATGTTCTTATAAAGTTCATAGTTGAGAACAGTTTCTTATAAAGTTCATAGTTGAGAACAGTTTCTTATAAAGTTCATAGTTGAGAACAGTTTCTTATAAAGTTCACAGTTGAGAACAGTTTCTCACACAGATACTTGCTGCGGAAAAGACACATGACCTGCCTGAACAGTTTGGACGATTGTGGGAACGTTTTGGGATGCTCTCTGAGAAACTGTCCAAGCATCTCCTGCTTTCCTTGTGCCTCTGTGAACCTTGCCTTGAGCTCAGTGTTGCACTGCAAGTCTATGAGCTCCATTTGAAATGTGGAGGGAAACTGGAGCACCCAGAGGAAGCCCAAGCAGACACGGGAAGAACATGCAAACACCATACAGACCTGGGTTCAAAATCAGAAAAACGATGATCAAACTCCTGCTGCAGATTATCAGTTTCCTTCGGGGGCTCCGGTTTCCTCCCACGGTCCAAAGACATGTAGGTCAGGTGAATCGGCCGTGCTAAATTGTCCCTAGGTATGAATGTGTGTGTGTGTGTGTGTGTGTGTGTGTGTGTGTGTGTGTGTGTGTGTGTGTGTGTGTGTGTGCGTGTGCATGTGTGTCAGCCCTGTGATGGCCCGGATGAGAGCAGGATAAGCGGTTAGGAAAATGGATGGATGAATGTTGGGAAGTGGACAAATCTTTTCTCTGTGAGCTTGCTCACATAGAGAAGGCTTTCACACTATCAAATGCTACAGTGACAAGATGGTCTGTCCCCTGCAGTTTTAATTTAAGAGTATTAAGTGCCTGTGTGATATCAACTAAGAAACCTAAACCCATGAGCCATTTGGGATCATCAAGCTCAGGAACATCTAGCCTGCCTTCTGTCATGATTCTATGATCACCTCCCCCAATTCAAAACACCTTTTCAGGACACTGCCCCTGCTCAACCAGCGCACTTCTGTGAAGTACATCATATCTCCATATGTTGCATCTGTTTCCTCCAGAAACATACAGAACTGACGGTGTTGTAAACCTCTTGACCTGATGTGATTCATGCATTTCACCACAACAGTCACAACACTGCCAAATTTCAAGCATCTGCTGCAGACTGCCTGCTGGTGAATGATGCAGTGCAATCCAACTGCAGGATCTACATTCTCTTCCTCCAGCTTTCTTTGAACCAGTGCTACAAGCCCATTTTTTTCTTCCCGTTACTGACGGGGCACCATCAGTGGTGATTCCAGCCAATTTATTCCAGGATAGACCAGCACCCTCAACTGTATTGCTCAGCCCCTGAAATATATCTTTAGCTGTAGTCTTTCCCTACACTGGGAAGTTAGCAGTTCTTGTTAACTCAAAACGGTCATTGATGCCCCTTACAAACATAGCGAGCTGAGCATTGTCCTTTACATGTGCTTTCATCAAGTGCCAAACAATAGTGTGTGAAATGGTTTGCTTTCGTGCACAACTGTGTTTCTCCACGGCCTCAGAGTGAAGGGCAAGGAATGTAGCAGTGTGGGGTTTGGACCAGTTGTCCTGAGTTGGTCTAACTGACTCAGGACAGATAAATTGGTTCGACACCCCATACAAAGAGGCCAGAGCTAGAGAGAAAAGGCTTTTAATGAGCGTTTACTTTTAGTCTTTTTACGTGGGTTTTAACTCTGGTGTTTTAAAGCACTGTTTAAATGGGCTGTTGTGCCCTTATTCATGATCTGTGTCCGTGTCTCTGTGCCAGGGACCCAGGTAGTGGCAGCCTGTTGCCACACTTCTCAGTTTTCTTGTCACGATGGGTCTTGTAGAGGAGGATAGACTAAATAGCATTCAACGTAGTAAATACTTTAAAAGAAAATCACCTTGAAAAAAATTCTACCCCAATAGCAAACAAAGGGAGATACAGTGATATTGATTAATTCGGTGTGGGCTTTTGCAGCGAGAGTCCAATATGCTTGTTTCAGCTGCTAAGTAAGTGGTGGCTGTGATCTAGTGAGTCCTCTGGCCAGAGCTGACAGGGCCATTCTTCAGTCTGACCAGAGGAGAAGACTGATGCTCATGTCAAGCAGACTCCTGCAGCGAAGAAGCTAAAGTGCATCAGTTACAGAGAAGCCAGGGAACATCAACTCTGCATCCTTAATGATGCGGCTATATTTATCTGGAGCAGCAAGAAAGTAAGGCATCTACTAGATTGCTTCTATCTCATTCTTTTGAAAGACACAAAGTCATTGTTTCAGGGATAAAGGAAAAAAAGACTCCCTATAAACGAAATTCAATCAAATTTTGTTGCCCATATGCTAACCCTTTCCCAAGAAAACATACATTATAGATTGATATTTCATAAGCTTGCCTACTGACATTCCAGAGCCAGACCTGGTGAGGGACAGTGTCAGGACAGGGTACGGCTAAAGGTTCAACATAACAACACATCAGTGTGATGATAATAAGAGTTGCAATATGAAAACTTTATCCACGTCACACAACATATTGCACCCCCACTAGGCCTATATTGCCACCTGCCACTGATTAAGAGTAATACCTGACCTGCTAAAGTCACAAAGCTCTACACCGCCTCTTTACAAAAGAGTGTGTTTGAAAGAATAGTCATAGGGATAGAGGGAGCTAATGAATAACTGCTAGTTAGCTTGGTGTCATTATTTCATCATGACAGCCCTAAGCAACAGTGAGATGTTTATATAGAAGGCAGGCCAGTTTTAGTGAAGTATATTCAAGATGGCCCTATCCAGAAAACTCAAGACTTAAACTCTTGTTCAGCACCTGAAATATTGACCAGACACTATGAAACCAATCCTGCTGGTGTCTGACAGCCAGGGCTCCAAAACATGTGCTCATGAAATCTCAAGTACAGTCACAACGGACAGCAGCAACTACAGTGGCTTCTAATACACAGAGTGGTTACAAATTCCAAAAGATATGACATGCATTAAATATTTTGGTAATGGGGATAAAATTCAAGAATGCTTAACTGAAGCCAGGCATTGAAAACTATGCTAATCCCAATGCCAGACACAATGAAACACAGACTCATGGAGTGTGTTAATACTCTTACTCATGATGGATTTGTGTGGATTATATTTCTCTGGAAACAAAAGAGAGCAGAGACAGTTTTGTGAAGAACGCTTAAAAAAGACTTGACTAACATCTCAACAAAGTAGGCATATGGCTTAAATAAATATTTATGCAAATATCACGGCTGGATGATAATCCCTATGGTGTCCATGTTTGATAAAGCTATCAGAGAAAACCATTTCTTTTTCATCTGTTGTCTTCATCTGTTGTCCACTGGGAGTGCAGAAGGTGACCCACACACTCCTGCAGACTGGTGCTCTGGCAAGCTAACACCTGGCTAGCTAACACCTGGCTAGCTGGCACCTGGCTAGCTGGCCCAGACAAAGAGCTGCCTTACAATGTAGCAATCCCCAGCAACGGCAACATCAGGGAGAAACGTCAGGAAGAAGCTAGAGAAATACCAAGGGCTGAAGGAAGAACTAGATCGGATGTGGAAGATGAAATTCACAGTAGTACCAGTGATAATAGGAGCACTAGAGGCTGTGACCCCCCCCCCCCCAAAAAAAACTGGGGTAGGGGCTCCAGCAGATTCCAGGACAACATCTGAGGTCTCTGTCCAGAAGACTGCAGTCCTAGGAACAGCTAAAATACTGCACAGAACCCTCAAACTCCCAGGCCTCTGGTAGAGGACCCAAGCTTAAGGAAGACACACACCACCCAAAAAAGGGTGAGAGGGGGATTTTATACATATATATAGGCAAAATACTGATATTGTTATTATTGATTTTGATTGAAGCTTTGTTTTTCTTTTTTCTTTAGTTTCTTCTTTTACAACCCATAGGCCACCTTCTCAGTCTCTATGGACACCCTCTCTTTTATTTCCTCAATATCAAACACTGCAAGATAAATGGATGTGTTGTATGTGCACTAAATTGCTATCTTTTATGAAATCATTCCATAATCCCTGCTGTTGACACAGGTGTTTCTACGGTAATGGGGGAAGAATGGAAGAGAGTAAATAAGAGATTTCAAAGGAAAAACTGTTGCAATCTGAGATCTTCTCTGAGATTAAGGTTACAATTTGGGGGGGATGAGCCACTGAAAAGGATGCCCCCTTTTATTAAGAGTATATTTTCCCTCGGCTGTTCCACGTTGCAGGTTAAACACAAAACCCTTCAGTCCTGTCTGAACAGGTGCAGTGTGTATTGAGTGGTTGAAGAGGTTAAATAGGCAATGTCAACAATGTCCTCTCAAAAGAATATGAGATAGTATGAAAAGTGTGTGCTCTGGAGCTACACACTGCATGGCATTACCGCTCTGGGTTAGAAATATTGCCAACTGCATGGTGGGATTTCAAGGTTTCTCTGATTGTTTGCTGAGGTTTATAAAACTGGCCTCAGATTTTATTGTAGCTCATCTCTGCACAGAAATAATTAGAACTAGTGGAGAGAGGAAGGAATGTGAGTGTGTAACTGCTTTGTGAGCAGAGGAGCTGAACGAAGCGGAGTCGAGCGGTGCCGCTGTGTTCAGCCAGCCGCTGTTCAGGATGTTGTCAACATATTCTCTCTATCAGGGCATATGTAGGACATTTTACTCCCTCTGGTTGTATTCAATCTATTTTCAGAGGACCGCACTCTGCTTTCGTGTTGTGTAACTCTATGAAAAACGAAACGTGTGCTATCTAATTACTATGTAATTACTATCCAATTGCCAAATAGAAGGGGCATAAATACCCAAATGACTGATCTAACAGGAAGCTTCTGCTGTAAACCTTCTACACACCCTAAAGGGCATTGACTGTGGGGTGACTCATTCTCTCATCCCTGGGGTTGGCATGTGGTGTTTGCTGGCTTCCCAGTGGGAAGGAGGCCTGGGATCTGAATTCAGGCAAGTGTGACTGAAGGTCAGAAACACGTGCAGTGACTCAGTGTTTGCTCATCGGGATTTGTCACTTGGTGGCGATAAGAAGCAGCGAGGGCTATTGAGAGGTGAACAAGCTGTTTGTTAAGGTAGGTTGCTAATGATTTACAAGAGCTTGAGGAAAGCACTCGGTTAACGCTGAGACGAGAAACCGAACCTGTTCACCCCGGCCGGGGGCCTTTATGTCACTTCCTGCTTCTACTCAGGGAGGACATGGTAGGATGAGCGCCGGACAAAGTTACATTTTTGAGAGGAAAGGGTTCTTTTCTATAACCAGGCAAGTCATGATGCTCACGGCCGCACGCCGGGTCCTCATCATGAGGCCGCACGCCGGGTCCTCATCATGACGTATTCCATCTTTCAAAGCAAGTCATGATGCTCACGGCCACACGCCGGGTCCTCGTCATGAGGCCGCACGCCGGGTCCTCATCATGACGTATTCCATCTTTCAAAGCAAGTCATGATGCTCACGGCCGCATGCCGAGTCCTCGTCATGAGGCCGCACGCCGGGTCCTCGTCATGACGTACCACGGGAAGTTATCTCCAGAGTGATTACCTTCGAAAGCAAGCTTCGCACCTCCGCAGGTTACACAGATCAAACCATGATGAAAAGTTAGAACATGGGCCCTCCACTGTATCTCCAGCTCCACAGCAGGAATCTTGACTGTGGCTTAAATCAGACTTTGGTTCCGGGATCAACAGAACTCACAGTTCTTTGCCTTTATTGGGAGGAAGACCTGCTGGACTTTCCCAGGATTAAATTACAAGTCATACCGATCCAATACACGGCACAGTAATGAGCAGCTGCAGGGCTGGGATTCACTGACAGCACCACTAACACCACTGGCACCACCACTAATACCACGAGCACCACCACTAACACCACGAGCACCACCACTAACACCACGAGCACCACCACTAACAGCACTGGCACCACGAGCACCACCACTAGCACCACCACTAACATCACTAGTACCACCACTAACACCACGAGCACCACCACTAATGCCACTAGCACCACCACTAACACCACCACTAACACCACAAGCACCACCACTAACACCACCACTAACATCACTAGTACCACCACTAACACCACGAGCACCACCACTAATGCCACTAGCACCACCACTAACACTACTGGCACCACCACTAACACCAAGAGCACCACCACTAATGCCACTAGCACCACCACTAACACCACTAGCACCACCACTAACATCACTAGTACCACCACTAACACCACGAGCACCACCACTAATGCCACTAGCACCACCACTAACACCACGAGCACCACCACTAACATCACTAGTACCACCACTAACACCACAAGCACCACCACTAACACCACTAGCACCACCACTAACAGCACCACTAACACCACTAGCACCACCACTAACAGCACCACTGGCACCACTAACACCACCACTAATACCACTAGCACCACCACTAACACCACTTGCACCACCACTAACAGCACCACCACTAACAACACTAGTATCACCACTAGCACCACTACTAAAAGAACCACTAGCACCACCACTAGCACCACCACTAATACCACTAGTACTCCCACTAGCACCACTAGCACCACCACTAACACCACCACTAATACCGCCATTAGCATCAGTAGCACCACCACTAACACCACTAGCACAGCCAGCACCACCACACTAGCACCATCACTTATAACATCACTAGCACCTCCACTAGTACCACCACTAACACCACTAGTACCACCACTAACACCACCACTAGCACCACCACTAACACCACGAGCACCACCACTAATGCCGCTAGCACCACCATTAACACCACAAGCACCACCACTAACATCACTAGTACCAGAACTAACACCACGAGCACCACCACTAACACCACTAGCACCACCACTAGCACCACGACTAAGAGCACCACTAACACCACCACTAAGAGCACCACTAGCACCAATAACATCACCACTAACACCACTAGCACCACCACTAACAGCACCACTGGCACCACTAACACCACCACTAACAGCACCACTAACAACACTAGCACCACCACTAACAGCACCACCAGCACCACCACTAACAACACTAGTATCACCACTAGCACCACTACTAAAAGAACCACTAGCACCACCACTAGCATCACTAGCACCACCACTAACACCACTAGCACAACCAGCACCACCACACTAGCACCACCACTTACAACACCACTAGCACCTCCACTAGTACCACCACTAACACCACTCGCACCAGCACTAACAGCACCACTAACACCAACACTAGCACCACACTAACACCACAAGCACCACCACTAATACCACTAGCACCACCACTAACACCATCACTAACGCCACCACCAGCACCACCGCTAACACCACCACTAATACCACTAGCACCACTAACACCACTACTAATGCCACTAGCACCAACGACAGCACCACTAACACCACCACTACCATCACCATTAGCATCACTGTGCTGCTAACTCTCAAACAAGCCCCGCAGCTGAGGCGAGGATGAACAGGACGTCACTCAATGGTCGAAAATGTCTTTATTTTTAACCAACAGGTTACGAACCTTGAAAAAGAAAACACACAAAATACAAACATACATCATTCAAGTACCCTCAACTCAAAGCTAACACACAATACAACTCACTCACTCCCGCAATCACTCACCAGTCCGTCCTCGTCCCGTCATACTAAAGAGTCCCCGCTCCGAAGCTGCACCAACCTTCCCGACGTCACCCCCAGAACGCAAACCAGCCAATCACAGCAGCTCCCCAACTGAGACCCCGGATGCACGCATCTCTCGCCAATAGAACCTCGCAATAAAAGTCCTCATCAAGCCCACAGAAATCACATACAATCGGAACTGGAATAAATCTCATTATTATTATCAATACTCAGATTCACCTATGTAACTAACAATTCAAACAATGCCACAATTCAACTACATGTAAACGAAATAACTTTCACAAGTTTGTACCCAAACCAAACAAAAATCTCTGACTAAACACAACTCAAATCCAACCACCCCACAGAAAGCAACACACCTCCCACTTGGTCTACTGGACTCTAGACCTAAGGAGACCACACTAATAATCACCGCTTTCTCTTTGGTGGTGTTTCTTCGGTTAACTCTTTAATTTCTTCTTTAAGTCTTTAACGACCCCGGAGCCAGGTCCCCCCCGAAGAGGCACGGCCAGCATCACAGGGTCGCTCGCTGCCAGCAGGGTGCTTATCCATGCTCCATACGGAACCAGTGGCACTCCTGTCTCTCCTGTGGTCTGGACCCTTCCATAGCACAACAGTAGTCCTGACATCTCTTCTCTGACGACTACAAGCCTGTTCAATGTAGACTCAGGGAAAGCTACCCCCTCTTGGGCTGCCAAGCATAGGTCCCAAAAGGCAGCTCTGACCTCCCCCACATCGATAACTGGCTTGCCCACCTTCCCTCTCGAGTGCTTAGCCTCCCACTCTGCTCTCTCCATGGCTCTCCCGCGAATCATCCGTCTCTTAACAGCTCGGCGAACCCAACCGATCACCCCACAGAGCTTGGCCAAGCTACTGAACTTTTCAGGCTCAACCAGATCAACGATAGCCACGCCCCAGAGCCTCTCCTTGTTTTCAATCTCAGCGGAGGTCGACTCTTCCTCCTTCACCGTGTGCACAGGAGCCTCGTCAGTCCCATCCAGACGCCCCTGGACAGGATTTGCCGTCTTCTTCCACTGGGCTCTAGTGAAAGCCACTGTGAATGCCCTCCGCTGGAGCTTACGCACAGCCTCTCTGGTGCTGGCCGCCACCTCCGCCGCACACTCTTCTACCGGCCTCACTTGGAACTCAGGACCCTTTTGCCAAATGGAGCCCTCACCCAGGTCTTCTAGAGGACCTCCTCGGGTGATGAGGTCGGCGACGTTCAGATCTCCTGAGATCCACCACCAGTCAGCTACTGGCCCAGCCTTCTGAACCTCCCCACCCTGTTCGCGAATAACGTCTGATACCCGTAACTCTCCCTCTGGATAGCTCCCAGGATAGTCTGGCTGTCTACGAAATGGAACCATCTCTCCACCTCAAGTCGACCCTGCCTCTCCCAGAACCCTCTCAGCCTGGCAGCGAAGACGGCGCCACAAAACTCTGCTTTGACCCCGTCGCCCTTCTGGTCAAGGGGCGCCAGCTTGGCCTTTGACTCAACAAGGCGGATGTCCGCCTCTGTAGACGTCTCCCACCTCAGGTACAGAACAGCTCCGAAGGCGTCATCACTCCCATCTGAAAACGTGATGCCCCACGGCCTCCCCCTCCATCCAGGAAGAGTAAGGCTCCTTTCGAAACTGATTTGACGAAGCCGCACATACTCTTCAAAAAGCTTGATGGCATCTGCCCAGAGGTCTGTCAGAAGGGGACTGTCCCACGTGTCTTTCTTGGAGTCTCCTCCCCCAGTCTCCTGGAAGGCTCTCCTTACCAAGATGGCCCCTCTTGCTTTGGCCGGGGTAGCTACACCAACAGGGTCGTAGAGCCCTGCTACCTGGCTTAGGAACTCCCGTCTGGTCTGAGGGTTTAGCGTTTTCTCCTTGATCTCCTTCTCTGAGAGATCGACCTCCGTCCTCATCTTCTGCTTTCTTTTGGAGAAGTTGATTGAAACCATCAGGAAGAGTCTGTCGCTGTCCACGTAGTATCCAACACCAAGAGCCTTGTTGTCTTCCTGCCCTAGCTGGTTGGGCAACACCAGGGTTCCGGACTCTGGACTTGGGCTTTTAACAGCTTGCCCAACCTGACTACCCTCGCACCTCCCACTTTGACCGGACCGAACCCACGGTTTGAGCGAGAAGCCTCCGGCCCAGAGTATCTCCTCCACTCCTCTGGTGATCTTGTCCAGCTTCCCTGGGTCATTGTGGGACGTGAAGATGTCGTCCACATAGCTTTCCTCTTCAAGCACTCTTCTCTCGTCGCTCATGTGAGAGAACCTGGGCAGTCTCGCGGTTTCCCTCATGGCCAACTGCGCTATGCATCCCGCTGGCCTGTCTCCAATATTGACCCGAGTGATAGCGAAGTCTCTGATCTCTTCCTCGAGTGAGTCCCTCCCGAGGAACTGATGAAGGTGAACCTCTCTTTCGTTCAGCCACACAGAATTGTACATCTTCTTGATGTCTCCTATGGCCGCATGCTCTCCTGCTCTGAACCTGAGCAGAACCGCCCGGATTGGGTTTAGCACATCCGGACCCTTCAGCAGGATGTTGTTCATGCTCGTCCCTTTGAACTCTTGGCTAGTGTTCCAGACGAGCCGCACTGGCGTGGTGACAGAGTGAGGGTTCGGTGCGATTAGGTGACTTACGTACCAAACTGGCCCTCTCCAACTGTTGATTGTGTCCTTCTTTAACTCGATGGCTGCTCCTCTTTCCACCATCTCGTGTACTTGGGCTTTTCGGTTCTCAAGAATGTCACTTCCACCACTTTCCTGTCATTTGGAAGTGAAGCCGGGTCTTCAGTCCAGGGGTATCCCGCGTTCCAGTGCGGCGAGTCACTGTGGTCGTCAGTAGCCACATAGGTCAGGCCTTCCTTGATCTTTTCTAGTTCCTTCCCTTCAGCTAGAGTCATTTCCTTCCCCCCTGGCTGGCATTTCCCGCACCGGCATCCTCCACACTTCGGCTCACAGGCAGCTCCGATGCTGTCCCATTTCCACCACTCAAGAACTTCCTTGCTGGTTGTGGCCATGTTCCTGATCTCCTCACCACTCTCTTGCTCCAGGCCCAGCGTTTCCTCTCTGGAGCTATTTGGCTCTCTGGAAATCTCTTCGACCTTGATCACTTTTGCTCTCATTGAGCGTGCAAAATGTGTCTTTGAGTTGTGAATGGATACCTTCACCTCTTCGAACAGATCAGGGTGCGCTCCCCCCACAGTCTTGCCCAGTGGGCCGTCCCACAGCACCAGGTCTCCCACTGTCTTCATCCGCTGCGGAGCAAGCCTACCCTCTCGGTGGCTGATTAAGAGTTCGATTTTCTTTGGCCTGACCAGCTCCTCTGTCTTGACCTCCGGGAAGAACTTCTTGAGCTGCCGCGGGCTAACGACATGGTCTGCTTGTGCGATCTCGTCCAGTCCATAACAGACGATCTGGTGGGGACTCCACTCATTCTCTGAAGTCCACATTCTGACTTTGAGCAAGTACCTTTTTGTCTGGACTCTTACTTTCATTCCACCAACTCCATGCACGACCAGCATTACCTTCTCTCCTTTCAGTTGGAGTCTGTTGGCGGCTTGGTGGGTAATGTAATTAGTGTCAGACGCAAGGTCCATCAGGGTCCCAATAGTTTGTCCTCCATTGGTTGTGACCTCCATGATCATCATAAGCACTGGATGCTCTGTCAAACCTCTTTCTTCAAGGAGACCATCACCGTTTGTGCTCACTCTCATTGACGCTGTTGTCTTGTTGGTAAATGCCCTTATTACCCTTTCCGCTACTTCAGGGGAGACATCAGCTAGGGCCTTCTCTTGTTCTTTTGAGAGCCTTCCTGCCTTTGTGTCTCTCTTTCCCCCTTCTTGCTCTTCCCTCTTTTTCTCATCACTTTTGTGCCCTCCTTCCACGGAGCACAAGAGGTAGTGGTGGTCTGAGCCATCTCTTTTCTGGCAGCACTTCTTCTTGCAGAGGAACCTGTTGCTACATTCTCCATCCACACCATGGGATGCCAAGCATCTCCTGCAGGCTCCATTCCTTTCGATGACGTCTTTCTTTTCGGCTAGGCTGAGCCCTTTGAACTTCTCGCAGAAGAAGATCCTGCCTCCGTGTTACTCATCTCCACACACGCTGCACTCCTCTTTTGCCAAATTCCTTCCTGTGGCCCTTGTGAACGCCCTCCTTTCCGGTTTGCTCGATTTCTCAGGCTCTTCTGACACTCTTAACTGCTCCAACCTTTCGAAAACCGCTTCTTGCTCCTTTAGGAACTTTAACAGAGCATTAAAGCGACCATCAGCGGTGACACCGTTCTCGGGTTTGGTTTCGAATTTGAGCCAGTCCATCTTCACACTGTCAGGTAGTTTGCTCTCTATAGTTTCCATTGCCAGCGGATTCTTTATGGCATCAGTATTTCCGAGATCCGTCAGATCGGTCAGGGCCTTCTCCACAGCTTGAATCAGATCAATTGTCTTTCTTGGTTGGTTTCCTTTCACCGCTGGAAACTTCTCCAACTCCCTGATTATCTGAATCGCGATGGTAGTCTTGTTCCCAAACCGGTTCTCTAGGACCCTGAACATTTCTCCTGCAGTATCATAGCTCGAAAGTCTGAGGTCTTTGGCGATTAGTTCTTCCACGCTGTCTAGGAGCTGGAATTTTTTCACTTCCAGTGACTCTGACGGATCTCCCTGCCTCTGCAGACTTTCCCAGTCTCTTCGCCATCGGTGGAAGTCTCTCATGCAACCGCTGAATGTCGGTAGTCTTGTTGGTTGGAGGCGCACTCTCGGTTTGGCTGCTGCTTGCGCGCCTCCCGCTCCCAGGCTTGCCATACTGGCGCTATGTGCTTCCTCCCATGCTTTCCGCTGAGCCTTAGCTAGCTCAGCACGCTCTTCTTCGGCAGCTTCTGCCATCCTTTGCTGAGCTTCAGCAGCCTTTTTCCTGGCCTCCGCAGCCCTCTCCTCAGACTCGGCGTTAACTTCGGCAGCCTTTAGCCTGGCCTCAGCGGCTCTCTTCTCAGTCTCAGCGATCTCATCGGCCTCCTTTTTCCTGGCCCTGCCGAATTCTGCCAACCACCTGATCCAGAGCTCGTTTCTCTTGTCCTCCAGCACCCGAAGCCGCTTACTCATGTCGCACGTAACACCTTCAGGGATCCACTCTTCCCAGACAGCCAGCAGATTTTCTGCCTTGGCGATGAGACCTTCCAAGAGTGCGTTTTGCTCCTTACCGTTGCTGTAGGTTACTCCTTTCAGGCTGACTCCTTCAGCGCTTTCATAGCTTCTTTCTGCCCGTCCAATGGCAGATATTAGCTCGGTCTCCGCATATCTCGACCAAAGGCTGGACTTGACTGCCCGTCTCACCTCTTCAACTTTGAGCTCACACTCTCTGGTTACTCTATGTCTGCTTTGAGCTGCCCATCCAGTGCCTCCGCGTCATCGTTCGCTTCAGCTAGCAAGCCAGCCTCATAGTCATCATTTGCAGAAAAAACCCTTTTTGCATCATCAGAAAATGATTTCCACTCAACTTTCAGCTCATCTCGAACCAGGGTTGTTGCCATTCTAAGGATGTAGTTGGCTCTTTTCGTGAACGCCGTCTTCACTTTGGTCCTTTCTTTCTTTAGTGATTCCATTTTTATTGATTTACCTTGGATGCTAAGCCCTGAGCGTACCTGTATCTCCTTTTCTAACTCAAAGTCTTTCGCCCTCTCTAGCTGCCTACACTAGCTCAGAATCTTCTGCCCTGACTAGCTCAGCCTGACTAGTCTTCAGCGGCGTTACCGGGCTCACCAGGGGTCCCCCCGGGGATACCGCCCAAATTAGAAAGCAACACAAATAAATAAAGTGGGGAAGATCTCACCTTCCCCCGCCGGCTTGCTACCCAGGTACGCTCAAAACTAAGCTAAAGCTTAGGCCATTGATTTAGACGGCTGCTAAACGTGATCACTGGCATCAGCAGGTAGCTGTTTAGTTAACCAGCTCCTATTCTACTGGCTGGACTAGCTTTCCTTGCTAGCTCACGTCAGCTTTTGTTACGGTAATTACGTTAGCTTCCGATGCTAACTCACGTTAGCTTTCCCTTGCTAACTCTCATAATTGCTAGCTAGCACACTAGCTTCATAGCCTACTAGCTGTGCTTACTTTAGCTAGCAGCGGTAGCTTCCTAAACTGCTAGCTGAGCCCTTACGTTAGTCAGCTACACGGACCTGAGCTAGCATGCTAGCTACAAACAGGTACGTCGTTGAAAGGGAAATTTCACCACCTGCCCGCTGACCCTAGTGGCCTTATGTGCGGGTTTATTACGTTTACACCAACAACATGGATACCACAACCTTTCTCGTCCAGGCGACGGTTCAGCAACTCTTCTGCCGTCGTGGTGGTTCGTAACTGTGCTGCTAACTCTCAAACAAGCCCCGCAGCTGAGGCGAGGATGAACAGGACGTCACTCAATGGTCGAAAATGTCTTTATTTTTAACCAACAGGTTACGAACCTTGAAAAAGAAAACACACAAAATACAAACATACATCATTCAAGTACCCTCAACTCAAAGCTAACACACAGATACAACTCACTCACTCCCGCAATCACTCACCAGTCCGTCCTCGTCCCGTCATACTAAAGAGTCCCCGCTCCGAAGCTGCACCAACCTTCCCGACGTCACCCCCAGAACGCAAACCAGCCAATCACAGCAGCTCCCCAACTGAGACCCCGGATGCACGCATCTCTCGCCAATAGAACCTCGCAATAAAAGTCCTCATCAAGCACACAGAAATCACATACAATCGGAACTGGAATAAATCTCATTATTATTATCAATACTCAGATTCACCTATGTGACTAACAATTCAAACAATGCCACAATTCAACTACATGTAAACGAAATAACTTTCACAAGTTTGTACCCAAACCAAACAAAAATCTCTGACTAAACACAACTCAAATCCAACCACCCCACAGAAAGCAACACAATCACCACTAACACCACCACCACTAACAGCACCACCAACACCACCACTAACACCACCACTAACAGCGATAGCACTAGCACCACCAACACCACCACCACCACCACCACTGTTGCGGGGGGGGGGGGCGCAACAGCTGCATGGCCCGGCATGTGGACTGCTGGTCCAGCGCAGTGACGACCAAATAGTATCTGGAGTCGTCCGCGGAGATTCCACGCAGGTGGAACAGCGCCTCGACATGCTGGAACCACAAAGCCGGGTCGCTCTGCCAGAACTCTGGGAGCTTCACAGCCGCGGCGAGAACGGCCGGCTGTGAGAGTTGGGGCGGCGTGGCTGAAGTGGATTCACACTCTTCTTCTGCTCCAACCATGTTCAATTTGGGGTCACCAATGTGGCAGGATGAGGAAAAACACAGGAGACCAAGTCGAGTTTGATGTTTATTCCTCAACTCCAAAAACCAAACTGCAGCAGGGACAACCCCGCACCGGCGAGCCCGGGAACGTAAACCACGCCCCCAGCTCACAGCCCTGCTGGGTGAGAGGCATAGCTCCTAGTGTCCGCCACAATAACACAATTTTAATGGACATAAAATTTATGAAGAATATGATATGCAGGATGCCAAGCAGTATCCAGACACCGTCGGAACAGTCCAGGACCCAAGCCATGCGACCAGCATCATTGTGTAAAAAAAATATTTAAAAAAATATATGGATTTATAGAAAGAAAATGTGATGAGGGGAATGGCAGGCAGCGTCCAAGTGGTGACCACCATTACCACGGAGACCCGGGAGGAGAACCAACTGCACCTGCACACAAGGGAGACTCACGTGACACCATTCACACAATTCCACCATTCACATATAGTACTTTTCTAGACACCCAAAGAATACACTGTGATTCGGCAGAGCCAGGTACATGTTGGTATGGCTGCCCTATGTGAAGAAGACATGGTGTAGACTATGGAAGGCAGCACAGACACAGGCAGACAGTACAGACGGGACAGAAGAGGCAGTGTGAGGCGGCCCTTTAACGATGTAGTGTATGACATCACTATATACTGGCCCCTGAAAAATTGATTTGGCTCCTAAATATTATGGGTGGCTCCTAGGTTTTGTTTGTTTTTTGCCTGGAGCCCTGTGGAGTGTAGCATAGACATCACAGAAGGTTGAATCAGTTCATGTGGATACAACATGTCTATGTTTCATCGCTCAACTAAGTGATGAAACGTATCTGCCAATAAACGTTGTGTCCACATGAACTGATTCAACCCTCTGTGATGTTCTTACTGGATTATTGAGCATCAAGATATTTTGTAGCAGACAGTGAAGAAGCAGCTATCCAGTAAGTCCATAGCTACAGATAAAACTGTTCCATAGAGCACAGATGGCAAAGCGGCTCCTCAAAAATCCCCTAGGCTGGGTATTGTGATAATGACTGGCACTATGTCCCGTCTCTCTGGTGCTGTATTTAGGCTACATTCAAAGTTAATTATGTTACTGCTCATAGCAACAATGTCCTAACTGACAACAACTTCACATTTAGTGTAGGTCTTTGATGAACTAATCTTAGCTACATTTGAATTATTTAGTATAACTGTGTTTCTTAATAGTAGTCTTCAGTAACTCTCAGTCTAAACTCTAAATATACAGTACATATACAATATTGAACAAAACGTCTATCTATCATATATATATGTGTGTGTGTGTGTGTGTGTGTGTGTGTGTGTGTGTGTGTACACACATATGTATATATACATATATCTATATATGTATATAAACATATGTGTATATACATTTATATGTGTGTGTGTGTGTGTGTGTGTGTGTCCAGTGAGTCAAGTAAATTCTTTATGAGCCTGTTTCATATATATATATATATATATATATATATATATATATATATAGGGAGAGAGAGAGAGAGAGAGAGAGAGAGAGAGAGAGAGAGAGGAAGGATATATATCTCCCTCATCTCCTTCCTATAGGAAGACAGAGAGAGACAATCTTGGAAAGTCAGAGGATGCCTGAGGAGTGGCGAGAGAGAGAGAGAGCGAGAGAAGGGAGACAGGTGATAAAGAAATGCAAAATAACTAAGAATTGTGTGTCGCCACCCCTATTAGCTTCAAACCAGCACGGAAGCTGTGACAGGTCATACCAAAGCGTGGAAGCTGTGACAGGTCATACCAAAGCGTGGAAGCTGTGGCAGGTCATACCACAGCGTGGAAGCTGTGACAGGTCATACCAAAGCATGGAAGCACACTAAAATGCAAGTTGGTGAAATTATGACGAGAAAGAAAAACGTGTCAGCAACAGAACAAGGCTGATAGTCTTGCACTACATCAGCCAAACAAATCCCAGATATGGCTCTCCTCCAAATGTTCATGTTTCTATTATGATAATATATTTTTGGGTTTGTGTTTTCAGCAATTTATTTGCTAAGAAAAGTCAGACAACGCTTATTAGCAGTATGGATAGTGAAGACTTACAAAGACAGCACCACTTAGCAGATGGACTCATCACTTCCTTCCTCTGCCAGTGTCTGGCTAGACACAAACTCCATCAGCGAGTCTGGTGCTGCTCTGTAATGTGCTTCATGTATTCAGCTGGACCTGATCCTCACTTTTCTGTCTCTTCTTCCTCCCTCTTCCCAACTTACGTAGCCCATCTCAGCATCATCAAGTACTGTGTCAGCATTGGGCATTTCATTATCTAAGTGTCAATTTCTCAGAAAGCAAGCAGGTACGTGAACACTTAATCGCAGGCTGCCAACTGAATGATGACTGGAAGCTTATGCTGCCATCTTAAGCAAGTGTGTATGCTAAACTTGAACATTAAAGAAGTGCCAATCTCTAGAAATATTAGTTGACTTAAAAAAGAATATGGGGTATCTTATGTAGCGTGAGATCAATGGTCTTCTTAAATGGATTCAGTGAAGTTGCTCTCTGAGCTGTTTGTTAGCAAGACATAAAGGACTTAATACTGCAGCGTCTCCGTCCCTTTGTCCTTTAAATAACCTGATTAGCAGTGTTTGATAAGGGCATTTCCAGGGTCCCAGAGAAAACCTGCAGTCTTGTAAATATAGTGAGTGCACTTGCACGTGAAGTAGAAAACTAGTCTATGTGAACCCAGAAGGATCCATTGCTTTGCAAGTTGGACAGACTGTTAAACTAGAAGGTACTGAACAACAGTGCAGACTCCTCCAGAGGGATGTAGACCGACAAAACAAGACAGATGTGGCAAAAATCAAAAGTGCATATTCTAGAGAAGTCCCCCAAACGGCACCTTCACTACTTTGTGAAGATGCATCCAGTAGGCCTCTTCCTCCAGGCCACAGAGGAGGGAAAATAGCCATCATTGGGTAAAATGACCCTTTAACACCTTGAACAGTGTGGCCTGTTTTACCCCACCAACTCACAGGGAAGACAAAAGGACAGGCCAAGCTTGGCTTTTCTATTCTTGAATACAGCAAATTCATTCTGTCCTCAGTAAGCACTAGATAAGAACAGACATCTACCTCCCTTGCACAGCTAAACTGAGTTTATGAATCTGGAAGGGAAAGTTAAGTGGACCTTTACATTTGGCCATCATGCAGTTGAGGATGAATGAGCGTGCACAAAAACTAGTACCATTCAAAAAAATACACCCAAGGTACCATCTGATAAGTCATCTGATAAGTTGACAACCATTGTGTTGAGTATGCTCACAGTGTTAGCAGGTCACTAACAGGTAGCTGGGGACCTGAAAGTATGCTAACAGTGTTAGCAGGTGACTAACGGGTAGCTGGGGACCTGAAAGTACGCTAACAGTGTTAGCAGGTGACTAACGGGTAGCTGGGGATCTGAAAGTATGCCAACAGTGTTAGCAGGTGACTAACGGGTAGCTGGGGACCTGAAAGTACGCTAACAGTGTTAGCAGGTGACTAACGGGTAGCTGGGGACCTGAAAGTATGCCAACAGTGTTAGCAGGTGACTAACGGGTAGCTGGGGAGCTGAAAGTATGCTAACAGTGTTAGCAGGTGACTAACAGGTAGCTGGGGACCTGAAAGTATGCTAACAGTGTTAGCAGGTAGCTGGAGACCTGAAAGACAACGTAGGAGGAAATGCAGAGAGTTCGTTTTGAGAAAGAATGTGTGTGAAAGCCAGGGACTGAGCTAATGGTCAGTCTTCCCCTGGTGATGAGTCTTGGACATGCCAGGATACATAAATACTTATGGGAAAACAGAGAGATGCACAATGACATCTGATGGCTCTCTTTTAGACCAAAATAACCTCACCTAATTTTAAAGAAAAAATCCCTATGTATAATCTCTCTTTTTCAGCCAATATTCCCCTAAGTAAATGGAAGGTTTATCTGAATATTTCAGTAATGGTTTGAGAGAACTACCGGGAGACCAGAAACAGTCCTATCGGCTCATACAGTCTGGGTTCAGGACCCAATCACCATCACTGGACTGGTTACAAGACAATAAACTGAGCCAATATGGCAGTGGCACAGCAGGACACCTTATCTCTCCTTGTTATCAGGTATATAAACTAATTGTGGGTGTGTGTGTGTGTGTGTGTGTGTGTGTGTGTGTGTGTGTGTGTGTGTGTGTGTGTGTGTGTGTGTGTGTCTGTGTGTGTGTGTGTGTGTGTGTGTGTGTGTCTGAGTCTAAGTCTTTGTGAGTGAGAGACAGTGGTGCCAGCAGAACATTTAGAACGTGGTTGTCAAAGAGGGACAAGTAATTTCTGGTTGGTTCCACTCAAAATTATTTTAAAATATGGTGTGTATTATCTTGAATACAATTGCAGTTTATACAGTGGTGCAGTTAAGAGTACAAGAAGATGGGGCGCCCAGGTGTCATGGCGGTCTATTCTGTTGCCCCATATTACCTCTGGCGTTGTCGGGCGTCCCTATAGACACAATTAGCCGTGTCTGCGGGTGGGAAACCGGATGTGGGTATGTGTCCTGGTCACTGCGCTACTGCCTTCTCCGGTTGGTTGGGCGCCCGTACAGGGGGGAGGAGGAACTGGGGGCAATAAGTTGTTTGCAGTGACGTGATTCCAATGATGCGTGAAATTCAGATGGAGGGCAGGAAGTGAAAAGCAGAATGGATGAGATGGAGGAAAACCCATACTGTGTTAGTTTAGACGATATTACTAGAGGAATGCATATATATAGAAACTAAGATATGTTGGATGCGATCGTTGGGTCATGAGGAGGAGCGATTTTTCAGCTGAATTAAACGATTTGCCTGAGGCAGTAGATATAAGTAACTGCCTTGTTCTCCAGACATCCTTCTACTCAAGAAAACAAATGAAACATACAAACGTATGGAGGCATGCAACTTTTTTTGTTCGCAGTTGGGTCCATGACCTTGGTACCAAGGTGCTCCACAGTAGCAGTCGTTTGGTCTTCACCAGGGTGAGTGGCTTGTCTTTTATGGTCCTGGGGATTAACCTAGCAACAAACAGTAAATGCCGTGGCACCTCTCCATGTTAACATTACAGTTGTTTACTTAACGTTACTGGATTAACCACTCTCAAAATTCGGGTGAAACGCCACTAAATTAATTGCTTTTGTTTTTGTATAAGATGTATGTACATGTAATTGTAGCCTAACCTATCCAACGAAGGGAAATGACAGCAACTGTCGGTTTCTAAAACACACTTCTGCAGATCCCCGCAATGTCATATCTTAAAATGTTCCATGTTATGGACCAACAGTTAGCTACACAAACATAGCCACATAAGTTATGCGACCTTTGACAAAGTGGTCACTGCATACATAAGCCTGTCTGACTCCGCTAGACCAAGGTTTGCAAGCCATTTTCTTCAGCGTTTTTTTGGTCAGTTTCTCACGCCCCCCCCCCCCCCCCCCATGAACAGCAACTTTTGGGTACTCAATAAAAACTCATTGCGGTTTCTTAGTTTGATCAATTTGGGCAACCATAAATGACGCCAAACACAGGCATTTCGAAAGTTTGTGATAGTGCTTCCTATATAGAAAATCACTTCCTGCCCCCAATCTGTAGTTTGCGCCACAGCAACACAGTGACATGGCGTCATATGCAAACAATCTATAGTGTGATCCTCCCACGCGCAACGTCCTCCTGGTGAAACTCCTCACTGACAGGTGAAAAGAAGCGGCTGGTGACTCCACGTGTATCGCAGGAGGCATGTGGTAGTCTGCAGCCCTCCCCGGATCAGCAGAGGGGGTGGAGCAGAGACCGGGACTACTTGGAAAATGTGGTAATTGGTCAAGTACAATGGGGAGAAAAGGGGGAGAAATCCAAAAAGAAAAGAAAGAGACTTCTGGTTGGACGATGTAGTGGAAAGACGTGTGGTGTTTGCCTCTCGTACAATTTCAGCGATTTTTGTTAATTAGGGCTATAATTAAAGTCTACCTTTAGTGCAACGGTTTGATTTAATCAGCTAATTTGCATCAAAATGACCACATCAACCCGAGCGAGCGGAGAAAGTCAGGCACAGCGGACTTCTTTGTTCTCCGAAGACGAGGCTAATATAACGCTAGCAAGAAAGCGACCGGGCCGGGCTGGGCTGGGCCGGGCCAGGCCGGGCCCCCTCTCACGCTGGAGACGCTGATCACTGAGCTGGAAAAGTCAAGGAACAGCAGGACTGCTGAACTCACAGCCAAGATGAACGAGGCTCTCGCCCCGATTCATTCAGGTCTTGAGTCCATTACCACAACCGTGGCCAAACACGCCTCTACTCTACTCCTCTATCGGAGATGGAAACTCCCCTCTCGACTCACTCGGACAGCATTACGAGCCTGGAGCAAGGAGTCGTGCAGCTGCGGTCTAAGGTGACTTCGATGACCGAAGAGCAAACTACACTTCAAGCGGCTGTGGAGGATCCGATTTGTCGTTCAAAGCGTCAGAACCTAAGAGTTACTGGTCTGCCCGAGGGTCCTGAAGGCAAGGACTCCAGAACATTCATGGCAGATTTATTCAGGCGCGCTGCCGGAATCCGGCCCTGATCTTGACCGGCCCATCACAGCGTCAGACCGAAGCCTCGCCAAGGGCGTCGCCCTGTGATAGTGCGCTTTCACCGATACACCGAGAAGGAGAGAGTGCTGCAATGGGCAAAGGAACACCGCGATGTGGTCTACCGAGGCCACAACATCAAGCTTTATGAGGACTTCAGCGCTGCGGTGGCGAGGAAGCGAGCCGCTTTTAAGGCGGTGAAATCCTCGCTCTGTCGGAAAGGCGTACGTTTCGGCAAGCTATACCCTGCCTGGCCGGCTGCGCGTCACCTTCAGCGGCGTGGGTCATTTCTTTGACTCCCCGGAGCAAGCTGAGCAGTTCTACCAAAAACACACACATAACTCGTGTACGACCGAAGCTAAGTAAGCGTCATGGCCACGGATTTACTTTATATGGGTCTTTATTTTATCTCTCCATGCTGGTAGGACACGGATATAATGTCTAAACAGGCAGAGGAAGTTAGTTCTACTTTGCCCGTTGGTGACTAGGAGCAGTAATCTAAGTCATGCACTGTTTGAATTACATGTTATATATGATCATGTTTTATGGTCTTTGCTTTAGCATCTTTTCTATTGTTTCATATCACTGACGTTCTTGGTCTGAGGCTTTGCTTAAATTGCGCAGCCTTTGTGCAGCTTACAAGGGTTAAACCTGCTTCTGCTCCCATCTAGCCTGCACGGGCCACCCACAGCGTTAGCTGTTTCCTGCGCTGTTGCATTTCCGCATTGTTTCATAGCAAGTTGTCTGTGTAAGGCTCGTGTATGTGGCTATGCGGGCTATTGAACTCCATCGCTTTCTTTGCGTGAACTGTAGCACCCCTAGTGAAGGGAGGGGCGCCCCCCAACCCTAGGGCTAGGTCACGTGATCACAGCCGAGCCCACGACTACGTGGGTTACATACGAATTTTAGTGCATTACTTTTCATATGTTTTACTACAACCAGGGAATGAGAACAGTCTGCTCTATTTAACCGTTAAAAGTGTTCATATGGCGTATATTCTGGACTGTCAAGAGGCAAAATCCGCTGCATAGCAAATTGTGTACTATCCTATCCTGCAACTCATCTTGTTCTGTTATGGCGAGCTTAGGAAATTATTTGTTGATTGATTTCAAGTTAATTCATTGTAAAAATGTATGTTTTTGTTTTTGGGGGAGAATATTGATGCACTGAGAGGTTTTCCGTGTTTTTTATCCTATGCTAATGTCCCTTGAATGCTTCCGGATGGTCACCTCATTTCTGCTTCTATCTTAAACGCTTTAGATGTGATCAATAGCTAATCCAAATACACCTCAGAGAGGAAAGGATGGGTCTTCTATTAGGCTGGAGAGTTGGAATGTCTGCGGACTGGGGGGGCAGTAAAGCGAGCCAGATTTTTTTCACACCTTAAGACACCTTAAGGGCCTTAACACTGACATCGCTTTCCTTCAAGAGACTCGTCTGCATGTAAGTGATCATAACAGAATGTGTAAACCCTGGATTGGGCAAATATTCTATTCAGCTCTTAACAGCAAATCCAGGGGTGGCTGCTATTTTGATTAACAAATGAGTCCAGTTCTCCACCACGCAGATTATTTCTGACCCCGGAGGGCGTTATATCATAGTAAGTGGTACATTATATCAGACTTCAGTGGTGTTGGTCAGCGTTTATGCCCCTAACTGGGACAACCCACATTTTATGACCTCCCTTTTTTCCAATATTCCAAATTTGGATACCCACTGTCTTATTTTAGGGGGGGACATGAATTTAGTGATACACCCTAAACTTATAGTTTAGATATCCCTACTATAAATGCCAATAATAAGAGGGATCTGGACAATCCTATACAGCTAGAGGAAATAGTCACTTGTCTTGGATTAATGCAAAATAACAAAGCACCAGGTCCAGACAGATTTCCAATTGACTTTTAAAAGAAGTTTTCCCACCTTATTGCCCCTTTACTATTAGACATGTTCAATGATTCGATGGAAAGAGGATCCCTCCCCCTACCTTAAACCAAGCTTCAATTTCGTTTATTCTTAAGAAAGACAAGAACCCTGAAGAATGTAGCAGCAGGAGACCAATCAGTTTATTAAATTCAGATGTAAAGCTTTTAGTCAAGGTCTCGGCACACTGGTTGGATCCTTGCTTGGCAGACATAGTTTCTGAAGCTCAAACAGGGTTCGTTAGAGGTTGGCAACTTTCTTCTAACATTAGAAGACTTTTAAATATTGTGTTTTCTCCTGGTGCTTCTCAAGCTGCTGAAATGGTTATATCAGATGCGGAGAAGGCCTGTGATCGGGTTGAGTGGGCGTACTTGTTTTCTGTTCTGGAGAAATTTGGTTTTGGGTCTAAATTTATTTCTTGGATACGACTTTTATTCTCTGCCTCTACTGCTTATGTGACGACTAACTCTCAAAGGTCTGGCTACTTCCCTCTAACAAGAGGTGTCCGTTAAGGTTGCTAAATCTCTCCCTTGCTTTTTGCAGTAGCTATAGAACCTCTCTCCATTGGTCTCAAATCCTCCCCACTCTTCACTGGTATTTGCAGGGCTGGACTGGAACATCGCGTTTCTCTCTACGCTGATGACCTTTTGCTCTGTGTCACAGAACCAGCTAAATTATATTTTACAAATCTTGACGACCTTTGGATGACCTTTTCGGGCTACAAGCTAAACATTAGCAAAAGCGAGTGTTTCCCTATTAATGAGGTGGCAAAGAAAATCTAACCAGGTACCCTACCATTCCTGGCCCACACCAGTTTCCGTTATCTGGGTGTCAACATTGCTCACTCCCTCCCCTCTCTCCATAAACATAACTTCATGAAGTTGGTTTTGGAAATTAAATCTGATTTGAAGCGCTGGGATTCACTCCCTCTCTCTCTTGACAGGCAGAATTAACTCGATTAAAATGAACATTCTGCCCAGACTCTGGTTTCTTTTCCAGTCCCTTCCAATATTTTTGCCAAAATCATTTATTCGAATGTTAGACAAAACAATTTCACAATTTATGTGGGCTGACAGGAGTCCGAGGGCTCGTAGATCAGTGTTGCAGAGGGGCAAACGGGATGGGGGCCTTGCATTGCCTAACCTTTTATTTTATGATTGGGTGGCCAACCTTCAAAAAATTAATACCTGGTGTAACTCTCACAACCTCGATTGGTGCATGATGGAGGTGAACTCCTCCCGTCCTTTATCTCTGAGGGCTTTGGTCTGTGCCCCTCTGGCTTCTTGCTGTCCTAAATACATTAAAAATCCAATTGTACTCTACTTTGAAAATTTGGAAACAATTTAGGCAACATGTCAAACTTTCTGCCCCCACTCCATGCAGCCCCATTTGTAATAACCACTTGTTTCCTCCCTCTAATTTAGATACAGCTTTCAATCTGTGGAGAGAGAGAGGCCTGGCCCATTTCTCAGATTTATATTTAAAGGGCTTATTCAACACTTTTAATGGTCTCTGCTTAAAGTACAATTTACCTCAATCTCATTTGTTCCGGTATCTTCAAGCTCGTAATTATGCTCGCACACGTCACATCTTTCCCTCAGCTTCCAGTAGGCTCTCTTGTCTCTAAGGTACTCTCTCTCCCCAGGGCACGTGGCAGGATCTCAATTTTATATGACCTTATATCATCCTCGGACTTGACGTCTCTAGCAGGGGTTAGGGGTAGTTGGGAACAGGAGCTAGAACGTGATGTGACAGATGAAAGGTGGGAAAGGGCACTAGCCAGGGTCAACTCTACATCCTCATGTTCCCATTTAATTCAGTTTAAGGTCTTGCATAGGGTTCATTTTACAAAAGCTAAGCTTTGTAGGCTGTTTCCAGGCGTGAGTGATACCTGCGATAGACGTGGTTCATCACCGGCGGATCATAGTCACATGTTTTTCTCCTGTCCAAAATTAGTTGAGTTCTGGTCTTGTTTCTTTAAGATGATAGGAGAAGCCCTCAAAATTACACTGGATCCCTGCCCCTTGATAGCCATCTTTGGGGTACCCCCTATACCCACCAGTCTTACCAAGAAAAATTCTGATGTTGTTGCTTTTGCCTCACTCATTGCCTCTAGACGCATTCTGTTACAGCGGAAAAGCCCAAATCCACCTTCTGCTACCTCCTGGTTAAAGGATTTAATGTAATTTCTCCCATTAGAGAAGCTGAAGTATTCTTTAAGAGGCTCAACTGCTAAGTTCTACAAAAGATGGCAGCCTATTATCTCATATGTAAATTCTCTTACCTCTCTGGACCCCAACTGATTATCAATGAATCCATTCCTTGGGGTGAGCCTCCCGAGCATCCTTTTTATTGCACTGACCTCCCTATTTTATTTTATTTCATTTTATCAACTCCCTTTGTGTGTGTGTGTGTGTGTGTGTGTGTGTGTGTGTGTGTGTGTGTGTCTTATTTACTTATTCAGTTCTCTATGTGCATTATTTTTTTCTTCTGTTTCATTTTAAGAAGCTGGGATGGGTGGGGGGCTGGAACAAGGTGTTGTTGTAGTTCTCTGTTCTAACACACCAAAAAAAAAGGAAAATGGAAACACTGATTTTTTCTTTGTGTCTAGTGCATATATATATATATAGATAGATATATATAGATATATATAGATAGAGATATAGATAGAGATATATATACACATATACACACACACATATATAGATAGATAGATAGATAGATAGATAGATAGATAGATAGATAGATAGATAGATAGATAGATAGATATGTAAACTGGTTTCCAATTAAAAAAAAAGTACAACAGGATGATTTGGTAGATTAAGGCAGAATACTATTGGAATATAACAGAGTAAAATACTCGTTTGAAGTAAGGTCCTGATGATTCACCTGTGTGAAGTGAGGCATCAAGCTCAGTGTTAAACATACACTTGCACTGATTCAGACAGCTTGTGATGGTGAAAGGTTCGGGAGAGGAATCGTGGAGAAATCCACGCCGCCTTCATTGTATCAGTAATGTCTGTAAGGCATATTTCTTTTACTTTTTAGCATCTCATCACTTGGTGGCTGTGGATGTGAACCAGCTAAATCTGCTCTTGGTGAGACAGACAATAGAGAGACAGAATGTAGGTGTGAGCGTGTTTCTGTCTCATTTTGCTTAAACCCTTTCATGTGGCTAGAGAGATGAATGTTGAGATAATATGTAACGGGAGTTTGTTTGACAACAGAGACCTGAGCTCAGAAACACAGAGTCTGTGTGGGGGTGGGTGGTTGTTGCTGTTCTTTGCCCCCTCTGCCTTGCCTCAGACCTCTCTTTATGTCTTCATGAGCAGGTCGCAACAATACCCCGATTCTTGTTAGCCACCGAGGTCTCTTTTTTAATCCCTCCTCCGGACAGCCCTCCCCCCTACAGCTCCCCTCTGCTATCCTGAACCTGAGGTTCATGCTCCAAGGTAGCAAAAGCGTTGAGAATGAGGTTGGGAGGAGGGCTTATCACTGTATTCTTTCACCGTCTGCACAAAACCCTTACAGTGTATGATGTCCTGAGTCATACAGCGCTGAAAGGAAGGTGAGCACATCCCATTTTCTTTAGCCTCTAGGTGTGTTTTCTGAGTTGTCCTTTATGCCATTGTCACCCATGATGGAAGGACGGGTGATTGAGGCAACACTTAAAAGAGAAAAACTCAACATTAACACTTGCTCCCCCAGAAGATTCACCCCCTGTCCTCTGGTTTTTATCAACATTGATCTGAAAAGCAGTGGATGTATTCAAGGGGGAGTGATTTACAATATTTTCCAATATGGTTAAAATGGGTTTTTGCATAGTAACAACAATAATAATAATCATCATCATCATCATTACATTCACATAGCGCTTTTCTATACAACCAATGTGCTTCAGATTGAAGAGGATAACTCACCTCAACCACCATCCATGTGTAGCACCACCTGGCTGATGCACGGCGGTCATTTTGCACCAGAACGCTCACCACACATCAGCTTGAGGTGGAGAGGGAGGAATCACTGAGCCAATTACATGGGGGTTGATTAGGTGGCCAGATGGAGAGAGCCAGGTTGGGAATTTTGCCAGGACACCGGGGAACCTCCCACTCTTTGTGATAAGTGCCATGGGATCTTTAATGACCACAGTAAGTCAGGACCTCGGTTTAACGTCTCATCCGAAGGACGGCATCTTCTACAGCATGGCGTCCACAGCACATAGTTAACAAACAAACTCAGGCAAGTAAATGACGAGGTTAAAAAGATATGGATTCATAGCTAAACTCGATGTCCCTCTAGTGCTTCAAATATTAGGTTCTTGACTTGTGTTGCTGTAAAAGATGTTCATCATCATTATTAAAGGAATACTGCAGATATATACATATGGAAATCCCCATTTATTTGTCTTTAGGCATAATGCCAGATGCAGGAGTAATAGTTTTCATCGCCAAGGCAACCAATGACAAATACCCTAGACAAATACCCTGTGGTGACAAATACCCTGCGGTGCCGTTGCAAGAACAATGGCTGAAAAAGACTAAAACCATTCTTCCCTCTGTCACTAGGGGGGGAATCTCAGGAAGTTGCTTTGGGCATAGTCAATCTCCCTGCCTCTTCCAATAGTTATTTTTTTACAAACATGGCTGACATACTTCCGCCTCATTTCAGTAGGGTAAACATTGTTTCTCTGTGCTGCCTGCAATGTTAAAACGGCAGTAGACAACTTTGTTGCTTAAACTCATAATTATGAAGTAGATGTTGATTGCACAGAGTAATAGCTATAGAATAATGACACCATTGGTGTTTTGATTGGTTCGCTATAAGCCTCGCTTTCAGGCTAATAGGGAACCAAATTCTGTCTGCCACCTGGTAGGATCTCGGGGGGAAAATGAAGGCTCAATTTATGGCATAAAGAAACAGCATCAGCCATTGTGGCCAAACACTGCGTATGCTGCAGCTTATTTGGATGTTATCAGCCATAGTAGCAGCTGGGACCAGCATATGCAGCAGGTAGCAGCAGTGCTTGAGTCCTTGAGGAAGGCGGGGCTCACGTTCAACCCGAAGAGGTGCATGGTCGGGCGGCAGTATGTACAGTATTTCGGACACCACTTAGGCAGCAGGCTCTGCATCCCCAGATAGATAAGACAGCAGCGATTGCAGCCAGCCCAAAGCATACAATGAAAAAGCATGTGAGGGCATTCCTGAGACTGGCCAGCTACTACAGGCAGTTCACCTCCCCCTTTATGAAGCTGACTAGTCCACTGACCAACCTCACCCAAAGGGCTACCTCAGATCCAGTCCACTGGATAGAGCAGCGTCAGTTGGCATTTGAGAGGGTTCAATAAAGCCCTCTGCGCGGAGCCACTGCTCCTCACTCCTGACTTCTCTCTCCCTTTTGTTTTGCAGACCGATGCATTGGACAGAAGGTTGAGGGCCATTTTGTCTGAGGAGGTGGAGGGAGTCAATTGTCCAGTGCTGTACCTCAGCCGCAAGCTGGCTCAGAGAGAGCAGAGGTACAGCACCATAGAACAGAGTGCCTTGCCATCAGATGGCAGTCAGTGCCCTCTGCTTCTACCACCTGGGGGGCTCATTCACCCTCTGTTCGGACCATGCCCCACTCCAGCGGCTCAACAGCATGGTGGATGCCAACCTGTTAGTATCTATTGTATCTAGCCTTTTAAGTTCAAGGTGGTCGACAGACCGAGGATGCAGATGGTCATGGCTGATGTCCTCTCTCACCTGTGGGGGAGGGACTGTTAGCCAGATGTAGACCCAGCCTAAGTCAGGTGGTGAGGGTATGTGGTAGTGGGGTATGGTTAACTTCGGCTGTAAGCGGAGAGAGAGAGAGGGGGCATGGGTTGTGGGGGAGCAGACGCAATAGCGGTTGAGCCTCAGGTGTTCTATATTGATGTGCTATGCTTTATATTCTGCAGTGAAGCTGGGTCCAGAACACTGCTATGGGAACCTCTGAACAACCGAACACCGGAGAACACGGAAGCCAACAGACAGAGGCTCCAGAGAGACTGCAGGAACACTGAGCACAGGCCAGGGCAGCGTGCATGTACTGACACACATACAGATGTACTCTTAGCCCCCCCCCCAGTTCAGTGATGGTCGTTCCCTCTTCACATAGTTCTGGCCACATTCTGTCACCATTTTACAATGCTGTGATTGCAACTATTCCCCAATCCTCTGTGAATAGTACACATGACCATTGTAACCTAGTTAATGGTCACTGTAATTTGCATATGAAACCAATCGTTGTTTTTGGTCGTTATGCCACTGTATTGTTTACAAGGGTGGTGATACCTGCAGTCAGTTGGGACTGAAGAAGCCATTTAGATGATGATGAAACATTTCTGTCCATAAATGTGTCCAGATGAACTGATTCACCTTTCTGTGATTTTCTTACCTGGACTACTGAGCATGAAGACAGAGAATCGTTGTTTCAGTATGAATGAATATAAAAATGTGTTTCAGTATGAATGAATATATAAACATGACAGCAATGTATGTGCCTCCTAAAGCTCATGTTAATGGATGGTATTGTGTCATACATGCAAGTAAGTATCAAGAAGAAAGAACGCCACTTTATTTGTCATTGTATTCTGGCAACAAATGTGTTCTCCACATGTAAGCCATCCTATTATATTTTAGGATGTATTTATGTAGTTTACTACTCCTAAAGTATAGGAGCAGTAAACTAGTAGTGACAGGAAGACAGCTGTAGAACAAACAGCCATACAGATATCAATCTTTAACATCTGAGTGGTTCTCTGTGTTTGCTTGTGATGAGTGTGTAATTTATTACTGCAAGTGTTGTGTGGTCATACAGATGGAGTTCAGAGTCATTCAGCAGTGTGATGAGAGAAGGATCTCCCTCTGCATCCAGCTCTCCTTTCAACTCTTCACTCTGTTTGTGTTTTTGTCACACACAAACACACATCTTACAAGGAGAAAAAGGGAAGAGGAAGGAGCTGGGCTTCTGGTGCAGAGCCATAACAGAGGGCAAGACAGAGGAATAGGAAGATTGGGGGAGGGGGTTGAAAATGATGAGAAATCACTTCAACTCCCACCATTGTCCAGATGTAAATAGGTTCTGATCAAGATTCCATTTGCATCTTCACAATCTGCAAACACTGGGCTGGAGCAGGAAGAAGAGGAGTGCAAGATGGAAAAAGATGGAGTAAACGAGACAGAAAATCAAGCATATGAGAGAGAGGGAGCGAGATAAAGAGGTAAAGAGACAAAAACAAAATTAAAGCAAGAGACAAAGGAAGTGACAAGGCTGGATTGAAAATGACAAAAAACACATTAGTCCAGTAAGGGACTGAGAAGAAGAAAATGGGACTGAATAAAAGAAAAGAGCACACAGAGAGTCTACTGAGAACCCTTTATGTGTGAAGTTTTTGCCTTCTCCCTGTGTTCTTGTGGGTTTTTGCTCCAGGTTCCTCCAACACCAGAGACATGCATGCTAGGGACATACTCCTTCCACTGCTGTTGAACATGGCACTGGCTCTAGATGTGAAGCTGGACAGGGAAGATAGATGGTTTGAAAGAGGGGTGAAGGAAGCCATCCATGCGAACTGGAAAAACCATCCCTCAACAGAGGAGGAGGTCTGTGACACCACCTATCTCCCACTTACAATGCCGTCCTTTCACCTCTACCCAGGAGACTCAAGAAGCCTAGCCTCCAAGAACAAGTCGGTCACTAATGGCTCCAACGACTCATGACCACTGAATGGAGCAGTAACGAAGATGAGAGGCGAAACGTCTTCACAGATATATATCATGTCCAGTTGCACTTGATTCAATTCCTTTGGATAGGGACATACTCCTGCCACTGTTGTTGAGCATGGCACTGGTTCTAGATGTGAATCTGGTCCCCAGACACCGGACATGGTAGGGACATACTCCTGTCACTGCTGTGAGCATGGCACTGGCTCTAGATGTGGAGCTGGTCCCCAGACACCGGACATGCTAGGGACATACTCCTGTCACTGCTGTGAGCATGGCACTGGCTCTAGGTGTGGAGCTGGTCCCCAGACACCGGACATGCTAGGGACATACTCCTGCCACTGCTGTTGAGCATGGCACTGGCTCTAGGTGTGGAGCTGGTCCACAGAACACCGGACATGCTAGGGACATACTCCTGCCACTGCTGTTGAGCATGGCACTGGCTCTAGATGTCAAGCTGGTCCCCAGAACACCGGACATGCTAGGGACATACTCCTGCCACTGCTGTGAGCATGGCACTGGCTCTAGATGTGGAGCTGGTCCCCAGACACCAGACATTCTAGGGACATACACCCGCCACTGCTGTTGAGCATGGCACTGGCTCTAGGTGTGGAGCTGGTCCCCAGACACCAGACATTCTAGGGACATACTCCTGCCACTGTTGTTGACTTGGCACTGGCTCTAGGTGTGGCGCTGGTCCCCAGACACCAGACAAATGGCTGTCCACTGCCCCTAACAGTTAGCATGGCTTCAATGGAGAGGGCATGTTCGGGGAATGTCGGTTGGCAAACAAAGCAATTGTTTTGTAGGAAGAACTACTTCTGGTTAATAATCCCACCCCTCTCTATGACGAACAACTTCTCAGCCCACCCTCGACTGTGCGATGTGGACAGAGAACGTGTCTTATGAACTAGTTTGTTTGAAGCATGTCGGCACCTGAACCCTTTCACAGTTCACCTTGGCCCTGCCGCTAACAGCCACCTGGAGGTGATTGCTACCTTTCCCCATCCCTTCATTTAAAATAAAGGTGTAGAAGATAGTATCAATACACACACACACACACACACACACACACACACACACACACACACACACACACACACACACACACACACACACACACACACACACACACACACACACACACACACACACACACACACACACACACACACACACACACGGCCTGGGTCAGAATGGGCCCTGCAACCTAATGGGATTAAATAGGCGATTCCTTGGAAATGTCATTCTGTTCAGGACATCTATCCAACACATTGTGGTTCATGTAGCTATCTATGAGGGAGGTGAAGAATATGGTGATGTTAATGACAATAAATGTGTTTATATAGCACTTCTCTAAATGAAGTTACAAAGTGTTTTACATAAAAATCAGAAATAAAAATAAAACTAGGCATAGACCATTGTAGAGAAGTGAGTTTTAAGAAGCGATTTAAAAGCTGACATTGATTTTGCTTGGCTGAGATTCTCAGGCAGCAAGCTCCACAGCCAAGGGGGCTGGACTGAAGAAGCTCCACAGCCCTGGAGCCTGGACTGAAGAAGCTCCACACCCCAGGGGCCAGGACTGAAGAAACTCCACAGCCCAGGGACCTGAACTGAAGAAACTCCACAGCCCAGGAACCTGAACTGAAGAAGCTCCACAGCCCAGGGACCTGAACTGAAGAAGCTCCACAGCCCAGGAACCTGAACTGAAGAAGCTCCACAGCCAAGGGACCTGAACTGAAGCTCCACAGCCCAGGAACCTGAACTGAAGAAGCTCCACAGCCCAGGGGCCTGGACTGAAGAAGCGCCACAGCCCAGGGACCTGAACTGAAGACGCTCCACAGCCCAGGGACATGAACTGAAGACGCTCCACAGTCCAAGGGCCTGGACTAAAGAAGCCCAGCCTCCCCTAGCAATTAGACAGAATGTACGAACAACCGGGAGGCCCCTGCCTGAGGATGTCATGGTGCTCATGAAGCACCAGCCTATCTGAAATGTGGCCAGGAGCCTGGCCCTGGAAAGCCCTACATGTTATGATCAAAATCTTAAAAGTCAACTCTAAAACTAATACGCAACCAGAGACCAGAACTGATGTAGTAATTTCCCTTCTCCTAGAATTGGTTGAAAGCCTTGCAGCAGCATTTTTAATGAACTCGAGGCAGTAAATTGATGATGGTGCTTCTCCAACCTGGAAGATGTTAGAAAAATTATAAATGTAGCTACTGCTGACAGAAATATAGTGCTCAAAAAAATAAAGCGAACACATAAGCAATGCAATGTAGCTCCAAGTCAATCACACTTTTGAGATATCAACCTGTCCAGTTAGGAAGCAACACTGATTTGTGAATCAATTTCACCTGTTGGTAAATTGTCTAATTTCCACCAGGTGGAAATTAGACAATTTGCAAGACAACCCCTATAAAAGGAATGGATTTGCAGGTGGTGGCCACAGACCATTTGCCTGTCCTCATCTTTTCTGGCCGATCTTTGGTTAGTTTTTCATTTTGCTAGTGCCCTCGCCACTAGAGGTGGCATGAGGCGGTATCTGCAACCTACAGAAGTTGCTCAGGTAGTGCAGCTAATCCAGGATGGCACATCAATGCGTGCTGTGGCAAGAAGATTTGATGTGTCTCCCAGCACAGTGTCCAGAGCATGGAGGACGTACCAGGAGACAGACCAGTACACCAGGAGACGTGGAGGGGGCCGCAGGAGGACAACAACCCCGCAGCAGGACCGCTATCTGGTCCTTTATGCAAGGAGGAACAGGAGGAGCACTGCCGCAGCCCTACAAAACGACCTTCAACAGGCCACTAATGTGCAGGTTTCTGCTCAAACAGTGAGAAACAGAATGCATGAGGATGGTATGAGGGCCCGACGTCCACAATTGGGGCCTGTGCTCACAGCCCAACACCGTGCAGCCCGATTGACCTTTGCCAGAGAACATCTTGGTTGGCAGATTCGCCATTGGTGCCCTGTGCTCTTCACAGATGAGAGCAGGTTCACACTGAACACATGTGACAGACGTGAGAGAGTCTGGAGACGCTGTGGAGAACGTTCTGCTGCCTGCAACATCTTCCAGCATGACCGGTTTGGTGGTGGGTCAGTGATGGTCTGGGCAGGCATATCCTTGGAGGGCCGCACAGACCTCTACGTGCTAGCCAGAGGTACCATGACTGCCATTAGGTACCGGGATGAGATCCTCAGACCCATTGTCAGACCATATGCTGGTGCAGTGGGCCCTGGGTTCCTGCCCATGCATGACAATGCTCGTCCTCATGTGGCCAGAGTGTGTTAGCAGTTCCTGTATGTCAAGGGCATTGATGCTATGGACTGGCCTGCACGTTCCCAAGACCTGAATCCAATTGAGCATCTCTGGGACATCATGTCTCGTACCATCCGCCAACGCGATGTCGCACCACAGACTGTCCAGGAGTTGACCGATGCCCTGATCCAGGTCTGGGAGGAGATCCCTCAGGAGACCATCTGTCGTCTCATCAGGAGCATGCCCAGACGTTGTAGGGAGTGCATACAGGCACGTGGAGGCCACACACACTACTGAGCCTCATTTTGAATCGTCTTGAAGAATTTCCACAGAAGTTGGATCAGCCTATGTTCTCATTTTCCACTTTGATTTTGAGTATGATTCTGAATCCAGACCTTAATGGGCTAATGATTTTGATTTCCATTGATCATTCTTAGGTTATTTTGCTCTAAACACATTCCTCTGTCTAATAAATAAAGATTTTCGGCTGAAATATTTCATTCATCGAGGTCTATATTGTGTTTTTAGGTGTTCCCTTTATTTTTTTGAGCAGTGTATATAGACAAGTAGTACATGGTGAACACTGAAAGAATTCCTAAATATGGTACTTAAAATGTTAAAAGAAAAAAGAAAGCCCATAAGCACCTGGGTAGTATTTCTTTGTCTATAATTTGGCCTAACGGATGTGAGAAACCTGTAGTGTTGTGATTGGTACTGACCACATTTGGTCAAACAGACCATGTTCCACCTGTTCTGTTACAGAAAACATCCTCAAAGCAACACTACAACTTAACCTTTGAAACTTACAACAAAAAATCCCCAAAAAACAGATCACACTCTTCAAGGAACGTTTGACTCATTCTGTCACTAATGTGCAAGATTTGCAGAGACTGATTAAACCGTGTATAACTGCAATGTCCTTGCCCATTTGCTAAATGACAACGGTAAAAGCTGGGTTTTTCCAACTATGACTCTTTGTCTGTCGGGTGTTAGTTTAGCAGCTATCAAATCCCTACCTCTAATCTCAAATGTTCAGTTCCTCTGAATCTCCATCAGGTTGTTCTTTAACAATACCACTGAATCAACTGTATTCATTTCTTTTGTATTCATAATTTACATCACAAAGCCCCTTCATATTTATCAGATAAATACAGCCTTATTTACTGTCTCGTGCCCTCCGTTCTCAAGGTTAGAGCCCTGCACAGGCCAGAAACTCCAGCCCGAGCACGGCCCAACAAAGACCAGAGATCGACACCAGCATCACTTTCAGCTGCCTCTGACGCACACGGCATGCTCAACTGTCACGTGTGACGCACGCGTGCATGCGTTTATAATATTTATAGATATTTATAATCCTCTTCTTCTTTCGGCTCGTGCAACTTCGCGACGCTGAAAGACTCCATGATCAGAGACCAGATCGTTTTTGGCGTGGAGGACAAAAGGTCAGAGAAAGGCTACTACAGGAAAGGGAGCTGACGCTGGAGGCAGCCATCAAGATCTGCCAGGCAAGTGAGCTGTCCCACAAGCACGTGAGAACGTTCTGCCAGATGGCGGCAGGCACCACTGCGCACATGGGCGACAGTGCAGCGGAGGTTGGTGCGGTGTCGTGCCGGAGGAGGCGGCGCTCACGGACCCGGCCTGCACAGCGGACGGAGGACGTGATGGTCGGCTGCAAGCGCTGCGGCTGGCGGCACAAGCCAAGACGGTGCCCAGCCTTTGGTAAGCGTTGCTCAAATTGCCAAGGGATGAACCGCTTTGCTAAACAGCGCTTCTCTAAAAGGAAAGAGGGGACGAAAGGAAGATCTGTAAACCTAGTGGAGGATCCTGACCTCAATGACACATTGTTTTGTTGGCGTTGTGAATTGTGTCAATGAACCAAAAATAAGCCAGAAAAAAAAAAAACGTCACTAGAGAAGATAAATGGATAGCCCCACTGCTGATAAACGGGACTGTAGTCACAATGAGATTAGACACTGGGGCAAAAGCAAATGTCATAAGCATGTCGGATATCAAAGAAATGAAAAATAAGCCACCGATAAGGAGGAAAACATCTGGACTGAAAGACTACAATGGGCAGCCAATCGAGTGTTTAGGCACATGCAAACTGAGCGTCACAGTGAAAGCAAAAGTGCATCACCTGCTCTTCTCTGTCGTGAATGAAGGACTTGAATCACTTCTGGGTGATAAATCCTGTGAAGGGTTGGGGCTGGTGAAAAGAGTGTATCGCCTCAGCACAGCCGTGAACACACCTAATGACACTGTTGACTCAATAGCACAGAATTTTGCAGATGTTTTCAGGGGTTTTGGTGCACTGCTCTTCACATATACAATCCAGTTGAAAGAAGGCGCACAGCCCGTTGTGCATGCTGCACGCAGAGTTCCGGCACCACTGAGAGACTGCCTAAAGAAAGAGCTGGATAGAATGACCATATTGGGTGCGATTAAAAAGGTTGAGGAGCCTACAGACTGGGTCAACTCGATGGTAGTCACAAAGAAAAAGAATAGAGAGTTGAGGATATGCATGGATCCGAAAGATCTGAATGAGAACCTGAAACGTGAGCACTACCAAATACCCACACGGGAAGAAATCATCAGTGAAATGAAATGGCAGGTGCCCGTTACTTCACGGAGCTCGACGCATCACAAGGCTTCTGGCAGCTAAAACGGGGCGAAAGCAGCACCAAGTACTGTACCTTTAACACGCCCTTCGGCAGATATTGCTTTCTCAGCCTGCCTTTCGAAATAAAGTCAGTGCCTGAAATATTTCACCGAGCAATGGAGCAGATCATCGAGGGCTTGGATGGAGTTCGAGTCTACATCGATGACATCATCATATGTGGCACCACTGCCCAAGAGCACAACGAGAGGCTGAACAGAGTGATGGAACGCATACGAAAGTATGGGCTGAAACTCAACAGGAGTAAATGTGAGTTTGGAGTTCAGGAAATCCTTTTCCTTGGAGACAAGCTCTCGGCTCAAGGCGTACAGCCCGACCAAGAGAAAATAAATGCAACACAGAACATACCAAGGCCCACGGACAAGACAGGTGTGCTACGCATCATGGGGATGGTCAACTTCATAGGCAAATTCATTCCCAATCTGACTGCAAAGACATCGTGCATCCGTGAGCTCTTACACAAGGACGGTGAGATTAAATGGACAGACAAACATGAGCATGAGTGACGAAAGCTAAGAAACACACTGACCACTGCACCTGTGTAGACATTTTATGACCACACAAAAAGGACAAAAGTGTCGACTGATGCCTCAAAAGATGGTACTGGCGCAGTTCTCTTACAGGCTGAGGGCGAGCACTGGAAGCCAGTGGCTTATGCATCCAGCGCCATGATAAAATCTGAATGCCAATACACCCAGATCGAAAAAGAATGCTTGGGACTGACTTATGGCTTAGAGCGGTTTCACAGCTATGTATATGGACTGCCATCTTTCACCATAGAGACAGATCATCGGCCGCTGGTCACCATCATCAAGAAGAATCTAAATGAGACGTCTCCATGGATTCAACGCTTGATGATGAAGTTGCAGAGGTATGACTTTGAACTAGTTTACACTCCAGGAAAGCACCTGGTACTCGCCGACGCCCTCTCCAGAGCGCCTACAGGCAACGGTGTGAGTACAACAGATGAGGATATTCAATGCCATGTGAACATGGTGTCTGTTGCGCTGCCTGTGTCAGACGCAAAGTCGAGGCAGATAGCGGAGGCAACAGCAAAGGACACAGAGCTGCAGCATGTAATTCAAAACATGGATGAGGGATGGTCAGTGGGTTCATGTCCACAGTTTTACCATGTCAGAAGTGAGCTTAGTATTGTGGATGGAATGTTGATAAAAAAGGGCAGGATTGTCATCCCACAAGCTTTGAGAATGGACATACTACACAGGATACATGAAGGCCTCCTCGGCATTGAAACGTGCAAAAGGAGGGCGCGAGAGTCGGTCTTCTGGCCCGGAATTAAGAAAGACATTGAAACAATGCTAAGCAAATGTGACACATGGCAGAAACATAGAAACAAGCAGAGTAAAGAGCCCATGGTGGTAGCTGATGTTCCAACAGTACCATGGCACAAAGTGGGAATGGACTTGTTTCACCCCAGAGGTACAGACTATTTAGTGGTAACTGACTACTATTCCAACTTTCCTGAAATGGCATTGTTAGCAAATACATCGTCAACCTGTGTCATCACACATATAAGACCAATCTCCGCCAGGCATGGCATTCCACACACCATGGTGAGTGACAACGGCCCATGCTTTAGCAGCAGAGAATGGCAGAGGTTTGCAGAGCAATATGATTTCCAGCATGTGATGTCAAGTCCACACTATGCACAGTCGAATGGGCAAGCTGAAAATGGAGTCCACATTCCCAAAGCAACTCTTAAAGAAAGCAGCCGACAGTGACTCGGATCCGTATTTGGCTCTACTCAGTTACAGAGCATCACCTCTCCAGTGCGGCCTATCACCTGCTGAGCTGCTGATGAAGAGGAAGCTCTGCACGACCCTGCTGAGTCACCAAAACGACAAATTAAGACAAAAGAAACCCTTAATGCTGAAATACAAGCTGCGGCAGCAGAAAATGAGGCAAAAGTCATTCTACAACATAACAGCCAAGCATCTTCTTCCACTGTCCAGCAATGGCATAGTCAGGATTGAGGATGCTGATGGATGGAAGACAAAAGCGACGGTTCTGCAAGAGGTAGCTCCACGGTCTGAGGACAGACAACTCCTCAGACACAATCGTCACAGTCTGTTAAAGACTCCACCAGAGACTGTTGGTGAGCTCAGTGAAGCCCACAGTAAATCTCAGTCCATCTACACACCTCCTATGGACTGTTACATTGACACCAACACAAACACTCTCAGGGCCCTTTCACACTTATGTTGTTTAGTCCGGACTTTCAGACTTTCCAGAGAAGTCCGAACCACATTGCCAGGTGTGAAACCTCTTGGACCAGGGTACAGGGAACAAAGACTCGGTCTTTGGTCCAAGCTCAGGAGGTAGTCTCGGTTCAGACCAAGGTTCATGAATGTCTAATGTGAAATCAAAGGTTCGGACTTTCGGATCAATCATAGGAAGTGATAAAACAAACACAAACAGTAACACCTAGCAACAGTGAGCGCGCCTGGCAACAACGAGCGCACCTGGCAACAACGAGCGCATCTGGCGGCAACAACGAGCCAAAAGTTCAAGTCAAGGTCCGCTGGTATGAAAGCAAAAGTCCTGAACCTAATGATTATAAAATAACAGATGTGAAAGCACCAGAACCAGACTCTGGTTCAGACCTTGGTTTGGACTTTCAAGTGTGAAAGGGACCTAAGTGAACCTGGGGTGAGAAGGTCCACGAGAGAAATCAGAAAGCCTGATAGACTGAACATATGAAAAGGAAAAAAAGGAAATGTGAAGAATTGTATATTGGTCAATGTTGTTAGAATTGTATAGTGGTCAGTGTTCTTGATGTGAAGAATCGCATATTGGTTAATGTTGTTACGTGTTCTTGCAGGTCTTGGTGTTGGCCTAGATTTATGTTTATGCAGGTTAATTCATGCTACGTATACTGCTTATGTGCTTTGAGGTTATGTTAAATGAGAAGTGGTTGAGATAACTGACACTAGTGATTTGATAGTTTACCTCTGTTGCATTTTGCCTCAAAGAATCGTCACATCCAGGGGGGATGTGACGATTGGCTGTTGTTACACGTTCTGCCCACTAGGTGGCACTAGCTGTTAGTACTTAACAGAGATCTAGGTGAACTAGATAGGATTAGATGAAGAAGACACACTACGAATGCACATGGATGTAACTGAATGGGTTGTTTAATAAATGAATTAAGAGTGGAACAAAACAAGCCTCATCCTTCTAAACCCGAACATAACAATGGCGATCTGGTGGATAAACCTTTGTCCTTTTTTCAAAGGAAGGCTCAAGAAATTAAATCGTCAGCTCAGAAACTTAGCAGAAACGTAACATACAATGAGAAGTTACAGTTAGTCTCTTGTATGGTTTCGTATCACATAGCTAAAGAGAAAGTGTCCCAAACGCTTGCAGGAATTCATACTGCCGTCACAAGTAGACATGGTTCGCACAGTTACAGACGAGAAGTCAGCTGACAAACTGAAACAAATCCCACTGAGTGAGAACACGGTGTCTCGTCCAATTTGCGATATTGCTCAGAATTCAGAAGAACAGCTTATATCGCCATTAAAGTCAGCGGGTGGTTTCTCAATACAGCTGGACGAAAGCACAGACGTTGCACCATGCGCACCTTTGCTGGTTTATGTTCGGTACGTCTGGCAAAGTGGATTTGTTGAGGAGCTGTTGTGCTCCTTGACATTACCCACCAGCACGACAGGTGCACAGCTTTTCGACGAGTGAAATACTTCGTGGTAACGATAGCGGAACAGACTGTGCTAATGGCAAAGGCATTAGCAGCGATGGGGCAGCCAGCATGACTGGCAAAAGCAGCGGAGTTGTCTGAAGGATGATGGGCGCAGCTGAACAGAACATTGTTTTCTTCACCGTGAGGCACTGGCATCCAAAGGAATCCCTCCTGAGCTTGACATGGTGTTGAAAGACGGTATTAAAGTCGGGAACTCCATTAAAGGCAGTGCTCTCAGTAGTCGGCTTTTCGAGGCCCTGTGTTGGGAAATGGGAGAGGAGCGCTCGCATCTGCTGTTCCATACAGATGTGCGATGGTTGTCAAAAGGAGGGTTGTTGGCCGTGTGTATGAACTGAGGGACGAAATGCACACTTTCCTTCTGCAGGAACATTCACCTCTTGCTAATTCATTTAGTGATGAAAAATGGCTTCTGGGCGCTGGTGAGCAGTAACATGTGAGGACGTCTTTAGATTGAGCTCCTGATCAGGGCGAACTTTTCATTAATATTTTAACTTTTCAGATCAAACACAGATAAATTAGGTTTAACACATACGATACTTAACCGCTAGCACACCGGACTCACAACCCTGTACTTGCATATCGATCATCTAGAAGACGCGATGGGCAAAAACAAATCCAGCAGTGACCAGGCCGCTAAAGCCTCGGGCTCTGTGAAAGCCCCGGACGAGGAGTCTACAGACCTATCTGGGGTGATGGCTGCCATCGCGAGCAGTGAGAGCCAAGATCTTGGCACGGATAGATTCATTCACAGAGGATCTGAATGCAAAAATAGACGCTATAAAGGCCGGCATGGCGAAACAAGAGACCCGTCTGAAAGACGTGGAGGACAGCCTGAACACATACTCAGACAAGACCACGAAAATGGAGGAGGACATCGGCCAGCTAAAATCTGAAGTCGCTATGCTACGCCAGAAGGTAGACGGTATGGAGGGGCGACAACGCCGGTGTAATGCACGCATTGTCGGGATAAAGGAGGGATTCGAGACCAGCAGAGGCCAGCAGCCTACTATTAGCATCGCTAAACTACTGCAGGAGTTACTGGGCCTCAGCTTCACCCCGACCCTAGACTGGGCTCACCGCGGCCTGCGGCACTCGACCAACAAAGGAGAACCCCCCAGGATCATCGTGGTGAAGTTTCACTATTTCTCAGAGAGGGAGGAGGTTTTCCGCAAAGCTGCCCGTTCAGCTCCGTTGAGCCTGCACGGTAAGAGAGTGAGCATCTTCCCGGATTACACTGCAGCAGTGGCGAAGAAGAGAGCGGCCTTCTCCGAAGCTAAACGGCTCCTCCGGAGCTGCCAGGGCGTCATGTTCGGGATCCAGTTCCCGGCGGTGCTTCGTATCACTTCATCGTCCGGCCAAGAAAAGCGGTTCGAAGACCCATCTAAGGCGATGGGTTATATCAGGGAGAATCTAAAGCCTCAGGACAATGTACAGTAAGATGTTGATAAACTCCAATATATTTGTGGCTAACTGGTATTGGCGGCTAATTGATATTAGCTGCTAAGTGCCAACAGCTAGCGGAAGTAACTAGCTAAGACACCAAGACAACAGGGTAACGTCATGGTTTAACTTTATCTATTTACTTTAACTTTTGTAATTTGAGACTCACAGATAATGTTACATTTTTCATTTAATAAGAATGTCTCATACCTGCTGCCCATTTAAAAAAGCTATTTTTCTGTTTTATTATTATCGTGTGTGTGCATGTATATGTGTGTATGGATGCTAATTATTATGAGACCCGTAACAGTGCTTTGGTGACGACTGCTAGGGCGACACCCAGGTCAGTGTCACTTACCTACAAAGGAACTGTATTATAACTGCTGTTATATGGGTGTAGATATATTTTACTTCCTTTTCTTTTTTTTAATTTTAATTTTTAAATTTTTTTTAATATGGGTGTTGATATATAGTTCTTAGGTATATAAATACTTTTTGGATTTAATATAATCTTAACAAGACCACTGTTCGCCCTGGTTGGGGCTTGTTAGAGGGTTTTTATATGGTTATTTGCCAGGTTATACCAGAAATGGGGGATGCGATCTCTAGGGAATTAGTAGATCAGCATGGGTTCTCAAGGTTCTGTTTTTGTTTTGTAGCTAGTAGGCAGGGACTTTTTCTTTTCTTTTCTCTTTTCATTTTTAGAAAAAATGTTTGACACTCAGAATACAGGTTATCTTCGTTTCATGAGCTGGAATATAAAGGGAATTCACAATCCAGTAAAGCGTAGTAGGGTTTTTGTACATTTAAAATCTTTGAGAGCTGATGTCATGTTCTTACAGGAAACCCACCTTCGGTCAAGTGAACACACAAAACTAAAAAAAGCTTGGATAGGACAAATTTTCTGTTCCAGGAATGAGAATAGAACGCGGGGCACGGCCATCTTGATCAGGAAGGGTATCCCATTCGTTCCACTACTGACTATTTCTGACCCCAGGGGAAGGTATGTGATAGTGACGGGTAACCTGTATGGTACACCTGTGGCACTGGCAAATGTATATGGACCAAACTGGGATGACCCACTTTTTTTCTCTAGTTTCATAGCAGCCCTCCTAGACTTAAATAATTACCGATTAATATTGGGGGGAGATTTTAATTGTGTATTACATCCATATTTGGACAGATCAAACCCAAGACCTAATAGTAAAGTTTCGAAGGCAGGTGCTGTTATCCATTCATTTATGGAATCCTACTCTCTTTTTGATCCCTGGAGAAGAAACAACCCAACTACTAAACAATACTCCTTTTTTCCCCAGTGCACCATTCTTAAAAAGGATTGATTTTTCTCTCCTGGATAGTAGGGTCCTTCCTATGGTTAGGGGGAGCCAATATAATAGTATTGTTATTTCGGATCATAGTCCTGTACATCTAGATATAGGTTTCATAGACTGCCCTAAACCCCAACGCACCTGGCGATTTGATCCTCTATTACTGTCCAGGGACTCCTTTAAAAAATTTCTCTCCCAGCAGATAGATATCTTTATGGAATTCAACCATACTCCAGATATGCCACTAACTATTGTTTGGGAGGCTCTCAAAGCCTACCTTAGAGGCCAAATAATCTCATACACAGCACATGAGAGAAAGAAACATAAACAACGTCTAACAGAACTGTCCCATAGTATAGCGGAAGTGGACCGTTCATATGCCGATTCCCCAACACCTGAACTTTATAAGAAAAAATTATTATTAAAAACAGAATTCGACAATCTCTCCATTAAACAAACAGAACAATTATTCTTTAAATCAAAACAGACATTTTATGAGCATGGAGAGAAAGCTGGAAAACTATTAGCCCATCAGGTTAGACAGTCCATAGCCGCTAACACTATTTCTGAAATTTGCACAGCAGCTGGGGTAAAGACTGCCGACCCTGACACCATCAATAACCAGTTTAAACAATTTTATATTACCCTTTATAGTTCAAAACCGCCCAGCGACTTGTTGCATATTTCAACTTTTTTAGACGGTCTGACCACACCAAAAATTGCCCTTGAAGACAGAGCACAGATAGACAGAGAGATATCAACAGAGGAAGTGATACAAGCAATTAAATCCATGCAGGGCAACAAAGCACCAGGTCCGGATGGTTTCACAATTGAAATGTATAAAGAATTTGCTACCAAGCTGGCACCAATACTTAACCTGATGTATCAGGAAATTTTTAACCAACAGAAATTGCCCCAAACTATGATGCAGGCAATCATATCAGTGTTACTTAAAAAAGAAAAAGATCCCCTAATGTGTGGCTCCTACCGTCCTGTAAGCTTGTTGAATTGCGACTACAAAATCCTTACAAAAATCTTGGCCACCCATATTGAAACTGTTGTCCCAACTGTTGTTAACCCTGATCAAACTGGTTTTATACCAGGCAGGCAGTCATTCTATAACATGCGCCGCCTATTTAATGTACTGTACACACCACATTCCGTAGAACAGACAGAAGTAGTGATTTCTTTAGATGCTGAGAAGGCATTTGACCGCATCGAATGGCAATATCTATTTGCTGTTCTAGAAAGGTTTGGCTTTGGTTTCACATTCCTAGCATGGGTTGAAATATTGTATTGCTCACCGACAGCTGCAGTGCGGACGAATAATATTATTTCTGATTATTTTTCACTACATAGGGGCTGCAGACAGGGCTGCAGCCTCTCTCCTTACTTGTTCGATTTGGCAATTGAGCCACTCGCTATAGCTCTTAGGGCAGAGGATGGCATTAAAGGTATCTCACGAGGTGGTAAATTGCATAAGGTATCACTTTATGCAGATGACCTGTTGTTATATATATCCAACCCAATAGAATCTATACCAAGACTATTACTTACCCTGGATAACTTTGGTCGCCTGTCAGGTTATAAGATAAACTATTCAAAGAGCTTACTTTTTCCGATTAACCACACTGATAGAGACTACTCTAGCTTTCCATTCAAACTTGAACATAATGTATTTACATATCTAGGAATCAAAGTCACTCATACAATGGGGAGGTTATATAACCATAACTTTAAAACACTAATAGAACGAACAAAACAAGATTTTAAAAAGTGGTCAACGCTACCAATTTCATTAGTGGGCCACATTAATATAATTAAAATGACAGTCTTACCCAGATTTCTCTATCTTTTTCAAATGATTCCCATATTCATACCTAAGACAACTTTTCAACAATTACATAGATTAATTTCATCATTCATCTGGAACAATTCAAACCCCAGGATGAAGAAAATATACTTGGAGGTCCCTAAGGAGACAGGGGGATTAGGTTTGCCTAACTTTATTTGTTACTACTGGGCTGCGAACATTGTAAAACTTTTACATTGGGCATTTACATATGAGAATCAACAGGGTACAGATTGGGTTCACATGGAACTCTTATCCAATCCTTTACCGATATTCACCTCTCCACTACCACATAATCGTAACATACAAATAACAAACCCAGTGGTTAAAGCTTCACTTAGGATATGGCTCCAGTTTAGGAGGCATTTTGGATTAAAGCATGCTAGCGGTCTTTTTCCAGTAGCAAATAATCAATTCTTCTTGCCATCTGTGTTAGATAACACATTTCAACTTTGGCATAGAAATGGACTGGTGTTTTTCTGTGATCTATTTAAAGATGGAACATTCGCCTCATTTGAAAACCTTACCAAAGACCATAACATACCCAGATCCCATTTTTTTAGATACCTTCAAATCCGTAGTTTTGCCAAGAAAGTGTTTCCCTCATTTCCGTATCTGCCAACCAGGAGCCAATTAGATGTTATTCTAGAGAAGGATCCCTTTGGGAAAAAACGGGTCTCTATAATTTACACACTGATACAGGGATTGAAACAGATATCCTGGGACAAAACAAAAACTGCATGGGAGAGAGATTTGGGTGTAGAGCTTTCTGAAGAGGCATGGCGGAACAGCTTAACTCGTATTCATACGTCTTCATTGTGTATACGACATGGGTTAATTCAGTTTAAGGTGCTTCACCGTCTTCACTACTCGGGGAACAAGCTTGCCAGAATCTTTCCCACCACAGACCCTAGCTGTCCGAGGTGCAGTCATAGTCCAGCCTCGGTGGGACACATGTTCTGGGCATGCCCCTCCCTCAACAGTTATTGGGGAGAGATATTTAATGTATTCTCACATAGCTGTAAACAGACCATAAACCCCGATTTTCACACAACCGTCTTTGGCATACCACCCCCTAACTGTAAGGTCACAACTTTGCAGGCAAATGCTCTAGCATTTGCCTCATTACTAGCACGCAGACTTATCCTATTTAACTGGAAGTCAAATAAAGCGCCATCATTTTTGCAGTGGTTGAGGGAGGTGCTGTCCTTTCTACCTTTAGAAAAGCTCCGATATAAAATATGTAAAACCCGCAAAAACTTTACTTTGACCTGGAGTCCTTTCACAGACTTTATTGAAGGGTTTCCCTTTTATTGAATGTACTTTTTATTTACCTGGTTGTAATGAAAATACTTATAGATATATGTGTACAACTTTATATTGTCTTCAAAAATATGGTTATTATGTGGAATTGGAATAAGAAATCCCTGCGTAGTCCTTTTTTTTTTTAGCCTTGGGGGGAGGGGGGATTCCTGCATGTTTATTTTTGTTGTTGTTGTTGTTCGTGTGCTTTGTATACCGGTTCCAAAAAAACTTGAAAATTGGAAAATAAAGTTTATATAAAAAAAAAAGAAAAATGGCTTCTAACCCTGTCTTATCTGTCTGACATTTTTTTCTATTCTAAACGAACTGAATCTAGAACTACATGGAAGGGATGATGATTTTTTTCAGACATTGTGAACAAATATTAGCATTCCAAAAGTCACTAACACTGCGGCAAGGGCGACTGAAAAGCGCCAGCATCCACATGTTCCCCAATGTGATGAGGCGCATCGAAGAGACTGGTGTGTTCGTTCACTACTTTCCGCAGGAGAAGTTTAACGTTTTGAAAGAAAGGAGCTGGGTGAGAAATCCCTTTGTGTTTGAAAACCCGGAATTGACTTAAATCTACCGCCTAATGAGGAGTCTGAGCCACTGCACCTGACCGGTGACAGCATGCTGAAAACACGCCACACAACAGAAAAGTCATCCTCATTCTGGACTGGCCTCTCCCATCAGTATCCAGTGCTGAGTAAAGTGAGCATTTTGTTGCTATGCCTTTCACAACAACACACGTGCGAAGTTGGATTTTCTGCTCTAACTAAGATGAAGACAAAGGAAAGGAACCGACTGAACGCTGCACCTGATATGCACGTTGCCCTCTCATCCTGCGAACCAGACTGGAGTCAGATCACACAGAATAGGCAGGCTCGCTCTTAACATTATGTAAGTGATGTTTACTGTGGTATTTTCTTAGCCTTGGTTTGACTGCATGTACTATTAGATGTATTGTTATTGTTATATGGGGTTGTGTTTAGGGTTGCCAACTGCTTAAAATGGAAATAAGGAACAGGGGACAGGGACGGGGGTTGGATGGACAGGGAGGCGCGGGTGTAACGAATATAATGTGCCTTACACTATACACACACGCACACACACACATACATGTATATATATACACACACTACTACTACTACTACTTTCGGTTGCTCCCGTTAGGGGGCGCCACAGCTGATCATCCATTTCCATCTCTTCCTGTCTTCTGCATCTTCCTCTGCCACACCAGCCACCTGCATGTCCTCCCTCACCACATCCATAAACCTCCTCTTTGGCCTTCCTCTTCTCCTCTTCCCTGGCAGCTCCATATTCAGCATCCTTCTCCCAATATACCCAGCATCTCTCCTCCACACATGTCCAAGCCATCTCCATCTTGCCTCTCTTGCTTTGTCTCCAAACCATCCAACCTGAGCGGTCCCTCTAATATACTCGTTCCTAATCCTGTCCTTCTTCGTCACTCCCAGTGAAAATCTTATCATCTTCAACTCTGCCACCTCCAGCTCCGCCTCCTGTCTTCTTGTCAGTGCCACTGTCTCCAAACCATATAACATAGCCGGTCTCACAACCGTCTTGTAAACCTTCCCTTTAATTCTTGCTGGTACCCTTCTGTCACAAATCACTCCTGACACTCTTCTCCACCCACTCCACCCTGCCTGCAGGCTCTTCTTCACCTCTCTTCTGCATTCCCCATTACTTTGGACAGTTGACCCCAAGTATTTAAACTCATATGCCTTCGTCACCTCCATTCCTTGCATCCTCACCATTCCACTGTCCTCCCTCTCACTCACGCATGCTCCTACTGACTTTCATTCCTCTTCTCTCCAGTGCATACCTCCACCTCTCCAGGCTCTCCTCAACCTGCGCCCTACTCTTGCTAAAGATCACAATGTCATCCGTGAACATCATCGCCCACGGAGACTCCTGCCTGATCTTGTCCGTCAACCTGTCCATCACCATTGCAAACAAGAAAGGGCTCAGAGCCGATCCTTGATGTAATCCCACCTCCACCTTGAACCCATCTGTCATTCCAACCGCACACCTCACCACTGTCACACTGCCCTCATACATATCCTGCACCACTCGTACATACTTCTCTGCATCTCTCGACTTCCTCATACAATACCACACCTCCTGTCTCGGCACCCTGTCGTATGCTTTCTCTAAATCTACAAAGACACAATGTAACTCCTTCTGGTCTTCTCTATACTTCTCCATTAACATTCTCAAAGCAAACATCACATCTGTGGTGCTCTTTCATGGCATGAAACCATACTGCTGCTCACTGATTGTCACCTCTCCTCTTAACCTAGCTTCTATTACTCTTTCTCATATTTTCATGCTGTGGCTGATCAACTTTAAACCTCTATAGTTGCTACAGTTCTGTACATCGCCCTTGTTCTTTAAGATCGGTACCAGTATACTTCTTCTCCACTCGTCAGGCATCCTCTCACTTTCTAAGATTGTGTCAAACAATCTAGTTAAAAACCCCACTGCCATCTCTCCTAAACACCTCCATGCCCCCCAGGTAGGTCATCAGGACCAACTGCCTTTCCACTCTTCATCCTCTTCATAGCTGCCCTCACTTCCTCCTTGCTAATCCACTGCACTTCCTGATTCACTATCCCTAACATCATCCAACCTTCTCTCTCTCTCATTTTCTTCATTCATCAGCCCCCCAAAGTACCCCTTCCACCTTCTCAGCACACTCTCCTCGCTTGTCAGCACATTTCCATCTCTATCTTTGATCGCCCTAACCTGCTGCACATCCTTCCCAGCTCGGTCCCTCTGTTTAGCCAATTGGCACAAGTCCTTTTCTCCTTCCTTAGTGTCTAACCTGTCATACAACTCACCATACACCTTTTCCTTTGCCTTGCCACCTCTCTCTTCGCTTTACGCTGCATCTCCTTGTACTCCTGTCTACTTTCTTCATCTCTCTGGCTATCCCACTTCTTCTTTGCAAACCTCTTCCTCTGTATAATTTGCTGTACTTCCTCACTCCACCACCAAGTCTCCTTGTCTTCCTTCCTCTGTCCTGGTGACACACCAAGTACCTTCCCAGCTGTCTCCCTCACTATTTCTGGAGTGGTTGCCCAACCATCTGGCAACTCTTCACTACCACCCAGTGCCTGTCTTAACTCCTGCCTGAACTCCACACAACAGTCTTCCTTCTTCAACTTCCACCATTTGATCCTTTGGCTCTGCCTTCACTCTCTTCCTCTTCTTGGTCTCCAAAGTCATCCTACAGACCGCCATCTGATGCTGCCTAGCTACGTTCTCCACTGTCACCATCTTGCAGTCTCCAATCCCTTTTAGATCGCGCCTTCTACATAAGATATAGTCCACCTGTGTGCACCTCCACTCTTGTACGTCACCCTGTGTTCCTCCCTCTTCTTGAAATATGTATTCACCACAGCCATTTCCATGCTTTTCACAAAATCCACCATCTGTCCATGACCATTTCACAAAATCCACCACCATCTTCTCTGTATGATATGTACACTACCGTTCAAAAGTTTGGGATCACATTGAAATGTCCATATTTTTGAAGGAAAAGCACTGTACTTTTCAATGAAGATAACTTTAAACTAGTCTTAACTTTAAAGAAATACACTCTATACATTGCTAATGTGGTAAATGACTATTCTAGCTGCAAATGTCTGGTTTTTGGTGCAATATCTACATAGGTGTATAGAGGCCCATTTCAAGCAACTATCACTCCAGTGTTCTAATGGTACAATGTGTTTGCTCATTGGCTCAGAAGGCTAATTGATGATTAGAAAACCCTTGTGCAATCATGTTCACACATCTGAAAACAGTTTAGCTCGTTACAGAAGCTACAAAACTGACCTTCCTTTGAGCAGATTGAGTTTCTGGAGCATCACATTTGTGGGGTCAATTAAACACTCAAAATGGCCAGAAAAAGAGAACTTTCATCTGAAACTCGACAGTCTATTCTTGTTCTTAGAAATGAAGGCTATTCCATGCGAGAAATTGCTAAGAAATTGAAGATTTCCTACACCGGTGTGTACTACTCCCTTCAGAGGACAGCACAAACAGGCTCTAACCAGAGTAGAAAAAGAAGTGGGAGGCCGCGTTGCACAACTGAGCAAGAAGATAAGTACATTAGAGTCTCTAGTTTGAGAAACAGACGCCTCACAGGTCCCCAACTGGCATCTTCATTAAATAGTACCCGCAAAACACCAGTGTCAACATCTACAGTGAAGAGGCGGCTGCGGGATTCTGGGCTTCAGGGCAGAGTGGCAAAGAAAAAGCCATATCTGAGACTGACCAATAAAAGAAAAAGATTAAGATGGGCAAAAGAACACAGACATTGGACAGAGGTAGACTGGAAAAAAGTGTTGTGGACGGATGAATCCAAGTTTGAGGTGTTTGGATCACAAAGAAGAACGTTTGTGAGACGCAGAACAAATGAAAAGATGCTGGAAGAATGCCTGACGCCATCTGTTAAGCATGGTGGAGGTAATGTGATGGTCTGGGGTTGCTTTGGTGCTGGTAAGGTGGGAGATTTGTACAGGGTAAAAGGGATTCTGAATAAGGAAGGCTATCACTCCATTTTGCAACGCCATGCCATACCCAGTGGACAGCGCTTGATTGGAGCCAATTTCATCCTACAACAGGACAATGACCCTAAACACACCTCCAAATTGTGCAAGAACTATTTAGAGCAGAAGCAGGCAGCTGGTATTCTATCGGTAATGGAGTGGCCAGCGCAGTCACCAGATCGGAACCCCATTGAGCTGTTGTGGGAGCAGCTTGACCGTATGGTACGCAAGAAGTGCCCATCCAACCAATCCAACTTGTGGGAGCTGCTTCTGGAAGCGTGGGGTGCAATTTCTCCAGATTACCTCAACAAATTAACAGCTAGAATGCCAAAGGTCTGCAATGCTGTAATTGCTGCAAATGGAGGATTCTTTGACGAAAGCAAAGTTTGATGTAAAAAAAATCTTATTTCAAATACAAATCATTATTTCTAACCTTGTCAATGTCTTGACTCTATTTTCTATTCATTTCACAACATATGGTGGTGAATAAGTGTGACTTTTCATGGAAAATTGTTTGGGTGATCCCAAACTTTTGAACGGTAGTGTATATATATATATATGTGTGTGTGTGTGTGTGTGTGTATATATATATATATGTGTGTGCGTGTGTGTATATATATATATATATATATATATATATATATATATATATTCTATACACACACACACACACACACACACACACACACAAACACAGACACAGGGAGAACATGCAAACTCCACACAGAGGACAACCCGGGAGGACCCACCAAGGTTCCGAGGTTGGACTACGAACCCAGGACCTTCTTGCTGTGAGGCAACTGCGATAACCACTGCACTACCATGCCACCTGAAAAATACCTCTTTGAAAATAATGTATAAGCCAAGTTATACTCTTAATGTGGGAAAGGTAATTAGATCTCCCACCATAAAATGATCCTTATTGCAACAACATACAAGTAGATCCATATAACAAAGTGGTAAACTGTCAACATGAACTAAAATGAATCTGATTGGAGCAATTTTTCCTCCATATTTGTAAAGTGAGAGATTCAACCCCCTTATAAGGAGGAATCTTCACAGGGGGAAGAAACTGAATCCCACACTTAGTCAACCAGTTAGGATGATCTCGCCTTCTCCGTCAATTAAAGCTCTGGCCCCAACAAAGAACACAGTCTTCCCCGCTGCACGAGCCCTCTGCATTTCAGGCCACAGCCTCTGCCTCCTCTCTCGGTCACCCTTGGAGAAATCCTCCTTGAACTGCATACCACGATCTCTCAAGGACAAGTTCTTCGCTGCCTTCCACACCGCATCCCTGCAGATACATGAGACAAACTGGAGAATGATACCTCTGGCTCTGGTATCATCAGTGGACTGTCGCTTCTCCCCAAGTTAATGAACAGAGTCAATGGCATCCACAAGCTTATCTTTCATGCAGGGCAGGACAACCTGGCAAATCTTTATTACTTCAAGGCGAACGTTTTCTTGGGCAGATTCAGAGACGCCCATTAGCCTTAAGTTCCTCCTTCTCGAGTAGGATTCTAGGTCATCCATTCTCTTTTGCATACACCTGATATGCTGCTCCAGAATATCAACATGCTGCTCCAGTTTAGATATCTTCGTGGTGACAGCCTTAAGGCCAGCAACCAAACAATCTGCCTTGTTGTTCAGGTCGGAGATTTTGCCCTCAGTCATGTTGGATCTGTTGTTGATAAGCGTCATTAAGTTGGCAAGTTGAGAGTGGATATCACTGACCAGGGACGAGTTGACAGGATTGTGTGCTTTTTTCTTCACCGCCAGGGATTTACTTGGTGTAGCCGGTAGACGGGAACTCCTCCTCGGTTATGCAACGGACCTCCAAATCACCTCCGTCTTGTGAATAATCATGGCCACCGCTAGCCAGCGCACACGCTAAACTAGCTTTCTTGTCTTCACTTGAAAGAGACGAGAGCTCATGTTTTCCCCCCTTTCTTTGCGCGCTGAATGAAGAGTCTCACCTGAACAATAAACAGGCAGTTAAACTTGACAAATAGACTTTTCACGAGTCTTTCAAAAGTCTGGTGCTCAGTGTCGCAAAGATGGTTTGCTCAGGCCGCCATTTTGACCCCCACCTATTCACGGCTAGAAGACGTTCAAGCAGAGCTAAATACACAGCCTGCGCGTCTGCAGCAGGACGTCCCAACCAGCTGGAACAGCACCAGTACATGATTGACACAGTCAACAGACGTTTTAACGACATGGACTGTGCGCCATCATCCTCAGTTGCAACTCTGCCGTGTTTTACAGTACCATTTGCACACAGCTGCGCTGTAAGGGCCAGTTTTGTATACATCTATCCATCCATCCATTATCCAAAACGCTTATCCTGCTCTCAGGGTCGTGGGGATGCTGGAGCCGATGGAGGCGTTTTGTATATGTTTTGTTTTCTTTACAATGCTGAATGCTGCTGCTTAAATTGTTTTGACTTTAAACCTGTTGGTCGCTTTACGTACTGCAGTACCTTTTTTTTTCTTTTTTTTGTAGCGTTTGAATATCAATCAATCAAATAAAGGGTGGCAGTCTTTCATAACCAACTGTTGTGGGCTATATACTACGGAAAGATTTGTTTGTTCTACATTTGACTGAGATGTTTTTAGGTTGGTAATTGGCTATCATAAGCAAAGTGTTGCCATGTATTTTATTATTTTTATTATTATTATTTGTACTTACAGGTGGCTGGTGTGACAGATGCAGAGGACAGGAAGAGATGGAAAGGGATGATCTGCTGTGGCGACCCCTAACAGGAGCGGCCGAAAGTAGTAGTAGTAGTACAAGACTAAAACTAAATATCGGATTGATATTGGTATCAGCAGACAGCCAAAGCTGTGGTATTGGTATCGGAAGTGAAAAAGTGTAGCGGGACATCTCTAGTTGTAACACTGAAACATAGCATGAGGCAGCAGACAGAAAAAGGGAAGGGTGTACACATGTGCCATGAGGCAGCCCTCAGTGTTTTGCAGGAAAGCCCAGCCTGAGGGAACCTGTCCCATCCCAGACCGGGCTGTGCCATGTCCTCCTCTCCACCCTTGTTGTATTATTCATTGTTTTTAAACTACAACCTCTTGCATTTTATAGAGAGTCACTACAATGCCAGCATGCACATACTGAAATGGCCAGACATTTTCTCAGTACTGCGAGAGCCTCAAAAATGCTTTACATTTATTTTTATTTAACAAGATTAAAAATAAAACAACACTATTTTGAATGAGCGAGAGGATGCCCTTACACTTAAAGCCAGACACGCTATAGAAGGTGCTTGGAGAAATGCAGGAGATTTGAGATGGAGGGTAAAATGGAGAGGTAAAATGTGGCTGTCTGCATGTTTATTTTGTCCAAGCTTATTGAACTTCCTGTCAAACCTTAGAGTTGAGCAGCTAGAGCGATCATTGCAACGTAGCCCATCGGTAGCCTGGGACAAGTCGTAACACGCTTAACTCTGATGGATTTAATTTGAGGAAAAAATATAAATGTCATTCAACTGCCTTCCACTTTTTTGCTTCCTCTCCTTCCCCTCTCCAATGAGCTAAGTATAGGTGTAAAGTGCTCTCAACGTAAAAATAAAAAAGGTATAGATTTTCTTTGACCATGTTATATACAGATACATACACACATTCACACTAGGTACTTAAACATCTTCTACCAGCTGTTTCTGTTTGTCTGTGAAAAACATAATTCCCTTGTCACTGAGCATGTTCACATGCATACTAATAAGCCAGTCATTATCAGATTTATGGAGTTACCAGATTATTCAAGTGGTCATGTAAACAGCGTAACACGATACACTTTATCGGATAAAGGCCGTTATTGGATTTTGAAAAATCCGATAAACACACCTAGCTTTTTGACCAATATTCTGTTTTATTCGGCGCATACCATTGATCTGGTTTATTTCGTTCTTTTACATCTGCGCATGTGTAAATCTTTTTTTTTTAAACGGATGTTGTCAAAGCGCGAGTGGATGCAGTTGATGAAACATGGCGAGCAACCACTTTTGGAGTGAGGAAGAAACCAAATTCATGTTAAGTGAAATGACAAATCTTAATATTCTACATCTATTAGATGGACGGAAATACAGAAACGGAGAGACACTTAAGAAGGTCTCAATGAAAATGGCAGAGACGGGCTTCGACCAATGGCAGATGCCTGCCGTATAAACGCTTCTCGTCGTTTTCTGCTCATACACAGAACGCGAAGAAGGAGAGCAGTATTTTGCATATTTTGCAACAAATTCCACATATGGACAGCCCTGACCGGCGGAGATGCCATGGTAAGCAACGCCACGTTGACAGGAAGTTTTGAAAATGACAGTTTTATGTCATGTACTTGGAAAGAAATCCAACTATTGACTGAATCATGTAAACCCGTTTTCTTCGATTATCGCATTACTAAAGTGCATGTAAACACGTCGAATCGGATATTACCATTACCTGATTATTCCCAGTTACTGGTTTATTTTGGTCATGTAAACATGCTCATTGTTGGCTAAAATAACAGGAGTAGCTTAGTGCTTCAATTCCTGCCAGGCTCAGTTCTCAGTCCAGGCTCAGTTCTCAGCCCACGTTACGTTCTCAGCCCAGACTCAGTTCTCAGCCCAGGCTCAGTTCTCAGCCCAGGTTACGTTCTCAGCCCAGGCTCAGTTCTCAGCCCAGGTTACGTTCTCAGCCCAGGCTCAGTTCTCAGCCCAGGCTCAATTCTCAGCCCAGGCTCAGTTCTCAGCCCAGGCTCAATTCTCAGCCCAGGCTCAGTCCAGACTCAGTTCTCAGTCCTGACTCAGTTCTCAACCCAGGCTCAGTTCTCAGCCCAGGCTCAGTTCTCAGCCCAGGCTCAGTTCTCAGTCCAGACTCAGTTCTCAGCCCAGGCTCAGTGCTCAGTCCGGACTCAGTTCTCAGCCCAGGCTCAGTCTCAGCCCAGGCTCAGTTCTCAGCTCAGACTCTGTTCTCAGTCCAGGCTCAGTTCTCAGCTCAGACTCTGTTCTCAGTCCAGGCTCAGTTCTCAGCCCAGGCTCAGTTCTCAGTCCAGGCTCAGTTCTCAGCCCAGGCTCAGTTCTCAGTCCAGGCTCAGTTCTCAACCCAGGCTAAGTTCCCAGCCCAGGGGGGACTTGCAGAGAGAGAAATTAGTTTAATCTTGTTAAGTTTGTTAAGTTAACTTTTGTTGGTGCCTATAATACAGTTAATATGGTAGCTTGTTCTGTTAGGCACTTCTACTGCAGTCTTTACGGTAACCCTCCTGTTAGAAGGAAGGCGCGCTGCTAGTGAAAGGCACTTGTTGAAATGTTCGGTAGGCTGTGGCCACTTGCTGTTGAAAGCGCAAATAAAACTCAGTTAAATAAGTACAGTTGTCTTATTTGAGACTAACACATCTCAGGGATTTGGTAACATACCCACACTTCCTCTCTGCCTGTACATATGTGCATGGACAACACACACACACACACACACACACCCACACACAATATTCTGTCCAACCTTAATGAAACAAGCACCTTAGTCAATGATGCTTTAAATTAACACAGTAACGATTGTTTTTGAAAGTCACTTGATAGGATATAAGGCAGCAGAGTGGGCTATTACAGTAAGTGACTAGCTGGTTGTCAGGTCTGCAGAGGTACACCTGGTTGTTAGAACTGGCAGCTTTATGGGCCCTGGAATGCCATTGTAATTACAGGTGGAGCCACTGAAGTGGGGCAGTAGGAGAAGAAGGGCGAGGACCATGAATATGGGAACAGAAAAGTGCTGTGCAGGACAGACAGGTGAGAGGAATGGACAAAAGAAACAACACACACCTGACTAATCCTAAGCTCCACCCTTTAGTCCGACATATTAATCACAACTGAGCCACTGCTACCAGCTAACATAATCTCAGTCAACTTTACTGAGCACTTTATGCACAACCTATACATGTCACTGATGACACAGCAGATTCAAGATGGTTAGAAGATGTGCCTGGGTAATTTATGAAAGTGACACTCGGCATCCTGATCAAATGGATGGTGTCTTATTATCCATTTCCAAAAGCAAATGTGTAGGACAGATGAGATGTGGGTGTGATTGGGTGTGTCAGTCCTATGACATACGAGTCTCATGGGGTTTGTTGACACTTGACAGTCAAATTAGATTGTACGAAAATGAAGGATAACAATGTCTGACTAATTCTGGCAAGAATTAGTCAATTAGCTTAGCCAGCTACATCTTAAACGACCTTGCTGACACTGGTATGGAGCCGTGCTGAGCTAAGTGTTGTGTCTGGACACAGCTACATGAGTCCTGGCACCACACATGGAGTAGGCTGCTGCTTTTACAAACAAATCAACATTTCAATCCAAAATTCACGAGACAATGATAAATCTTAGCTGGCAGTACAGCAGCAATACTGATGCTGATGCAATCACCTCCAGCCTCAAATGACAACTGACGGAAACCCCACTTGCCAGTGGGGTTTCCTCAAGACTGAGAAAAAGGGTCTTCGAAAACCGCGACCTCCAGGCCAGGATGAAAATTCTGGTCTACAGAGCAGTAGTGTTGCCCACCCTACTGTATGGATCAGAATCCTGGACCACATACAGCAGGCACCTGAAGGCACTAGAGGCACATCATCAGAGGTGCCTCCAGAAAATCCTCAAGGTCACCTGGGAAGATAGACGCACCAATAACAGCGTCCTAGAGGAGGCTAACATTCCCGCTATCACTGCCACCATCGCCCAACACCAGCTCAGATGGACTGGCCATGTCATCCGTCTGCCTGACTCTCGCCTTCCAAAACAAGTCCTATACTCCCAACTTCTCACAAGACAACGCGCCCCGGGAGGTCAAAAGAAAAGGTATAAGGATAACATCCAAGCGAACATCAAAAAATGCCACATAGACCCTAAGACCTGGAAGGACACAGCAACCAACAGGGCGACCTGGAGAAAACTTGTCCGGGAAGGAGCTGCACTTTATAATAATGATCTCCGACGTGCTGCAGAAGACAAGCGCAGACTCAGAAAGGAGGGAGTTTCCACCAAAAAGACCCAAACCAATCCCACGACTACGACCACCCACCCCTGCCCACACTGCACCAAAATATGCGGCTCCAGGATCAGCCTCTTCCCCCACCTGAAGACCCACAAGGACCAAGAAGGAGGACAGTCATACTCGACCCTGAGTGACTGCCAATGATGATGATGACTATTATACTATACACCAATCAGAGTCTGTTGAGTCATTTATATCCAAACTTAAAACTCATCTTTTTGTCTTAACCTACAATTAGTTGCCTTTAAATTGAGTACTTCACAACCTGTACTGCATGGTGGGTCAGTTTCTGTCTCAATGAATTTATTAACCACTGTTCTGCCAAAGAGATTATAGAGTATAGATTATAGCGTACCGATAATAGAGTATAGATTACCGAGTATATATTATGACTATTGAAAACTGTTCTCTTCTCTCACATGTATTTTCTCTCTCTCTGAATGATGTCTTCTTTCTCTTCTTCTGTGTGTGAATGGTGTCATGTGAGTCTCCCTTGTGTGCACGCGCAGTCTGTCCTCCCCCCAGGTCTCCATGGTGATGGTGGTCACCACCTGGACACTGCCTGGCGTCCCCCTCATCACATTTTCCTTTTATATATTTTATAAATCCATATAATTTTGTTAGCCTGTTTCAATATTATATCCTCTCACTAAGATGTGTGACTAATGTGTGTGTGTGTGTGTGTTTTTTTTGTTACATGGTGATGGTGGTCGCATGGCTCGGGTCCTGGGCTGTTCCGGTGGCGTCTGGACACCATTTGGCATCCTCCTCATCATATTCTTCATATATTTTATAATTCCTTCCATTATAATTGTGTTATCCTCTTTCAATGTTGCATTGTGTAAATTGTGTAAACACAACATCATTGCACGTTTCTGTCTTGGGAAAGAGATCCTCCTCTGTTGCTCCCCCTGAGGTTTCTCCCTATTTTTTCTCCCTGTTAAAAGGTTTTTAGGGAGTTGTTCCTTGTCTGATGTGCGGGTCTAAGGACAGGATGTTGTGTTGCTGTAAAGTCCCCTGACACTAGTTTGTGTTTGTGATATTGGGCTATGCAAATAAAACTGACTTCACTTAAATGCTGCTGATATAATTTGTCCCTAGGTGTGTGTGTGGGTGTGTGTGTGGGTGTGTGTGTGGGTGTGTGTGTGTGTGTGTGCGTGTGTGTGTGGGTGGGTGGATGTGTGTCGGCCCTGTGATGGCCTGGCGGCCTGTCCAGGGTGTCTCCCCGCCTGCCACCCAATGACTGCTGGGATAGGCTCCAGCATCCCCACGACCCTGACAGCCGGATAAGCGGTTCAGATAATGGATGGATGGATACTGATACGTGCATTCTGTGGCCAGATCAGCCATCACTAGACAGCTGACGTTACATGGTATCCTGGGGACATAACTTTGTAAATGTTGCGAATATTCAGTGAATATTAACATTGAATGACACCTTCACTGACCTACATACAAGTAACATGATGGCGGCTGGTGTCCCCTTTCTCTCACCAGAATCCTGTTCTCTATCCTGGTTGTCTTCCTCTCACCAGAGTCCTGTTCTCTATCCTGGCTGTCTTCCTCTCACCAGAGTCCTGTTCTCTATCCTGGCTGTCTTCCTCTCACCAGAATCCTGTTCTCTATCCTGGTTGTCTTTCTCTCACCAGAGTCCTATTCTCTATCCTGGCTGTCTTCCTCTCACCAGAGTCCTGTTCTCTATCCTGGCTGTCTTCCTCTCACCAGAGTCCTGTTCTCTATCCTGGTTGTCTTTCTCTCATCAGAATCCCGTTCTCTTGTCTTTGGCACCCCGAGAAAGTCACCATATTTGCCACAACAGCAACCCTGCCCTGGAAACAGTCTTCAGGAATTTTGCCAAACACCAGGAACCCATATATTTTATAAACACACACACACACACACACACACACACACACACACACACACACACACACACACACACACACACACACACACACACACGCTTTCCTAACGGGAGCTCTGTGTGTCTTCTGCAGGAAGGATGCTTCCAGGTCATTACGTTCAAGAGAGCCTCGCAGGTCACTTACACGTTCTTATCTCTCAGTAACAGGTGAGACTGAGCTTCATCACCCAGGTTCTGGACACACTTGAAAGGTCTGCAGGTCAGTTTAACAGACTGTCAACTTTAATGTTACATTTATTCTGTTATGGTTCAACAGATGCATTTCTAATCATGATGCATTCAGCAAATTAACAACATCTGTGGAGAATAAGGTTAATGGCATTTGTAAGAGACGTTTCATCCAAGGTAAATGAGCATTTGAAATCGTGGATTGAGCTTTCAAGACCCTGAAAATGGACTAACACTCAAGCATCGATAGAAGGAAGTGACCATTGTTCCAGAGACATTTTCCTCTCAGAAATAACGTCATTAGACAAAGATAGCTGACCAAATTACTTATTCAACAAGATGAGAATGTTCAGTAACAACAATTCAACCTTAACCCCAAACCAAACCACTTCCTCACCCTAACCCTCAAATTAACCAATACCTAAACTAACCACAGTTTAAACCTTAATCTGAACCTTAACCACTATGCAAATGTCATCACACTACTCATCTACACCTGTCGTGATGGTTTTACCTCCTTCACAACATAGCCAATGAACACTCTGGACTTTTTTTTTCTTCTTGTGGACATAAAAATCAGTTGCATTCAGTGGTAAATATTGGTCATAACCCCATGGACCCACCATCCACGGGGATGAGCACTGGGGTAAGGTGCAATGCAGGCTGGGTTGCAGGCAAAGACGGGGACCAGGGTATGCCGACTTCCGGCATTGCAGACTGGCCCTCGGGACATGGAATGTCACCTCTCCGTCAGGGAAGGAATCTGAGCTGGTGCAGGAGGTGGAATGGTACCAACTAGATATAGTTGGGCTCACCTCCACACATAGCATGGGCTCTGGTACCAAATTCCTGGAGAGGGGCTGGACTCTTTATTTTTCTAGAGATGGCCAAGGTGACAGGTACCGGTGTGGGGATACTCACAAGTCCCAGGTTGAGCGCTGCCATGTTGGAGTTCTCCCCGGGGAATGAGAGGGTTGCCTCTATATGACTGCGAGTCGCTGAGGAGAAGGCTCTAACTGTTGTGTGTGCTTATGCACTGAATAGCAGTTTAGAGTATCCGACCTTCTTGGAGTCTCAGGGTGGTGTCCTGGATAGGGTTCCGCCTGGGGACTCTACAGTTCTGCTGGGGGATTTCAATGTTCATTTGGGCAACGATGGAGAAACCTGGAGGGGCGTGATTGGGAGGAACAGCCTCCCCAATTTGAACCCAAGTGGTGCCTTGTTATTGGACTTCTATGCGAGTCATGGATTGGCCATAACAAACACCATGTTCAAACTTGAGGTAGTTCATAAGTGTACTTAGTACCAGAACACCTTAGGCCAAAAATCGACAACAGAGTTTGTGCTCGTGTCATCAGATCTCTGGTCATGTGTTTTGGACACTCGGGTGAAGAGAGGAGCAGAGCTGTCAACTGATCATCACCTGGTGGTGAGTTGGATCAGATGGCGGGGAAGGCTGCCAGACAGACCTGGCAAACCCAAACGTGTAGTCAGGGAGAACTGGGAAAGTCTAGCGGAGGCCCCAGTCTGTGAGGTCTTCAACTCCCACCCCCGGAAGAAGTGCTCGTGTATCCCGAGGGAGGCTGGGGACATGGAGTCTGAGTGAGCCATGTTCAAAGCCTCTATTGTAGATGCAGCAGGCTGGAGCTGTGGTCATAAGGTCATCAGTGTCTGTTGAGGTGGCAACATAAGAACGCGCTGGTGGACACCGGCAGTGAGGGAAGCCGTCAGGCTGAAGAAGGAGGCCTTTCAGGCTTGGCTGGCCCAGGGGTCTCCTGAAGCAGCAGACAGGTACCAAGAGGTCAGAAGGGCTGCAGCTTCAGCAGTTGCGGAAGCAAAAACTCAGATGTGGGAGGAGTTTTGCAAGGCTATGGAGGATGACTTTTGGTTGGCCTCAAGGAAGTTCTGGCAAACCATCTGGTGACTCAGGAAGGGGAAGCAGGGCTTGACTCAGGCCTTGTTCAGCCAGGGAAGGGAACTGCTGACCCGGACTGGGGGCGTTGTCGAGCAGTGGAAAGAACACTTTGAGGAGCTCCTGAACCTGGCTAACACGTCCACAGTGGAGGAGGTAGAGTCTGAAGACTCGGGGTAAACCCCACCCATATCCCTGGAATGGGTCTCTGAGGTAGTTAAAAAACTCCTCAGTGGCAAGGCGCCGGGTGTAGATGAGATTCACCCTGAGATACTGAAGGCTGTGGACATTAAGTGGGCTGTCTTGGCTGACACGCCTCTTCAGGGTCACATGGAGGTCGGGGGACAGTACCTGTGTAGTGGCAGACTGGGGTGGTGGCTACCATATTTAAAAAAAAAAGGGGGGGGGGAACTGGGTGTGTACTACGATTATCGGGGCATCACACTGCTCAGCATCCCTGGGAAAGCCTACTCTACGGTAAAGTCAATTTGAAGGTGAGATAAAGAACTGAGACTTGAAAAAAAAATCTTTGAAAATACCCAGGGACAGTTCAAATATCTATCTTGTGTAAGGTGAAAAATAACTTTTTTTCTTTATTATTGTTGCACTGCCAAAGGCACCATCTAATGCCAAACCTCTCCACGTGATCCATCATATAAATACTGAGAGGATTTTACACTTTTCGCTCTAAGGGTGGCTAATTAAAAAGAGCAAAACTTATCACAGTACAGTACAGTATGGTACAGTCCAGTCCAGTACAGGTAACACCCTAAAAATTCAAGTACTACCATAAAAAGGTTTACGATTGCAGATCAAGAGCGTAATTAAGTGTTCTCGGTTGTCACATTGAGCAAGTCACAAACCAAATTTAGGACATCTGGTGATTCAAGAGATCCCTTTTTGGAAAATCTGGGTTACTTGTAGAAAATAAGAACTAAAAATTTGTTGTCACACTTTTTGTATATCATGTGGATGAATGTTGCCTAGGCATTCAATTACAGGTATCTCTTCATTTCTATGCATGATTCTTATCAGTATGCGAAATACAGTCATAGATTATGCTGTCAAGCCATGGTGAGTTGACAGTGGTCACTGGGTTATTCCTTCTTCACTCCCTTTCATCTTTCATGGTTTTGTCATTTTAGAGACCTTCCTTTTTGCTCCCACATTTCATATTAAAATCTCAAGTGTCTAATAACTGGAGTCTGGGCAAGTTGGCAAACAGGTACAATGCTTTTGTTTTTCCTCAGCCTTTGTTGTGTTTTTTATTAAAGCCCACCATACAATCAAGTAAGCATGTTGTTTTCTCATTTTCCAAATGTATAAAGGGGAGGGAATTGGTAGTTGACATATGCTGTTGTTTAAAACCTGGTTGTCATACGATATCCTTGAGGAAGGATGCACCAAAGCATGAATACACTGAAGAACGTACAGTCACTACCCAACACACGTAAACTATAATCCATACAAGTGTGCTGAAAAGTGTCTGAGTCCCTGGTTCACTATTCGCAGATCCATGCATTTCCATTACTTTAACGTACCAAGATGGAAGACAAAAGATAGTTGTACATAACTAGATGGGATCAAGACGCAAGACCCATTCACCAAAACTCAGTCAACGGGGTGGAGCTGGTAACACTCTCGTGTACTTCATGATTTTCAATTAGCAGACGCTTTTATCCAAAGCAACGTACATCAGAAAGGTAGTTGGCTTGTATAGCATTAGGAGTCTAAGCTACGAACTCTTCCTGGAGACTCATCCCGACCGGGGTTTGAGCCCCCGCTCTCCAGCGGGATAGCCGGCGTCCTTACCTACTGAGCTATCCAGCTTTAAAGGGTAATGACAAAACGTTCTCTCTCTATACTGGGAGATTACGTAGAAATAATCACCTTACATAAGAGAAACAAAAAGGTGGAGCAGAGAAGAATTTTTCACTACAAATGAAAAACGGGCAGCTGGCAGTGAAACCTGAAGTTTTAATCAAAAAAAAACATGGGGATTCAGACTGGCTTACAGAAATGCCCTTGTCATCATGTGAGTCAACCTTCAGGGCTTTGATCCAGTCAATAGCATAGCAGAAAAATTAGCCCTCCAGCAAAACAATTCCATGCTGGTCTTAAAACAAATAGTTTGTACTTTTTTTCTTTTTCGGAAAGCCTATTAACAAGTCTGCTTTTATTGTTCAAACTAGGATTTCAGGCTCCAGATAAATTGCTCGCCTTGTGAAAAATTGATACAGTAGCTCTGAACATCCGTTTTTACTGTTGTTCTGTTAAAACCTCCTTACAGACCAGGATGGGAAGGAAGGAGGAGGTAGCCAAATAGAAGAAGGTTTGAACTGGGAATTCCAAGGTATTTCACAACTCCTTCAGGCCCTACCAGTGAAGAAAACGTTATTTTTGTTTCAAATTTTATATTCTTTTAAATATTCTTGGGCCTAGTATTTCATAAAATATCCGTGAACGGTAAAATGGCACAATTTACGGGAGTTGTAGTCCATGAATCTATTAGTTGGCTGGCTGGTGCAACGAGTTGCGATGTTGCTTGAAGCTACTGCTGATAACACCGGTTCCTAGAATATGGAGCGTGAGTGAATGCCTGAAGATTCTGCTCATCAAAGTGTCCAGAGAGGATCCGATAATGTCTCAAATTCCCAAAAACAGGAACCAAGGGGGGCGCTGGTGAGCAGTAACATGTGAGGACGTCTTTAGATTGAGCTCCTGATCAGGGCGAACTTTTCATTAATATTTTAACTTTTCAGATCAAACACAGATAAATAAGGTTTAACACACACGACACTTAACCGCTAGCACACCGGACTCACAACCCTGGACTTGCATATCGATTATCTAGAAGACGCGATGGGCAAAAACAAATCCAGCAGTGACCAGGCCGCTAAAGACTCGGGCTCTGTGAAAGCCCCGGATGAGGAGTCTACAGATCTATCTGGGGTGATGGCTTCCATCGCGAGTAGTGAGAGCAAGATCTTGGAACGGATAGATTCATTCACAGAGGATCTGAATGCAAAAATAGACGCTATAAAGGCCGGCATGGCGAAACAAGAGACCCGTCTGAAAGACGTGGAGGACGGCCTGAACACATACTCAGACAAGACCACGAAAATGGAGGAGGACATCGGCCAGCTAAAATCTGAAGTCGCTATGCTACGCCAGAAGGTAGACGAAATGGAGGGGCGACAACGCCGGTGTAATGCACGCATTGTCGGGATAAAGGAGGGACTGGAGACCAGCGGAGGCCAGCAGCCTACTATTAGCATCGCTAAACTACTGCAGGAGTTACTGGGCCTCAGCTTCACCCCGACCCTAGACTGGGCTCACCGCGGCCTGCGGCACTCGACCAACAAAGGAGAACCCCCCCAGGATCATCGTGGTGAAGTTTCACTATTTCTCAGAGAGGGAGGAGGTTTTCCGCAAAGCTGCCCGTTCAGCTCTGTTGAGCCTGCACGGCAAGAGAGTGAGCATCTTCCCGGATTACACCGCGGCAGTGGCGAAGAAGAGAGCGGCCTTCTCCGAAGCTAAACGGCTCCTCCGGAGCTGCCAGGGCGTCATGTTCGGGATCCAGTTCCCGGCGGTGCTTCGTATCACTTCATCGTCCGGCCAAGAAAAGCGGTTCGAAGACCCATCTAAGGCGATGGGTTATATCAGGGAGAGTCTAAAGCCTCAGGACAATGTATAGTTGGATGTTGATAAACTCCAATATATTTGTGGCTAACTGGTATTGGCGGCTAATTGATATTAGCTGCTAAGTGCCAACAGCTAGCGGAAGTAACTAGCTAAGACACCAAGACAACAGGGTAACGTTATGGTTTAACTTTATCTATTTACTTTAACTTTTGTAATTTGAGACTCACAGATAATGTTACATTTTTCATTTAATAAGAATGTCTCATACCTGCTGCCCATTTAAAAAAGCTATTTTTCTGTCTTATTATTATCGTGTGTGTGCATGTATATGTGTGTATGGATGCTAATTATTATGAGACCCGTAACAGTGCTTTGGTGACGACTGCTAGGGCGACACCCAGGTCAGTGTCACTTACCTACAAAGGAACTGTATTATAACTGCTGTTATATGGGTGTAGATATATTTTCCTTCCTTTTCTTTTTTTTAATTTTAATTTTTAAATTTTTTTTTAATATGGGTGTTGATACATAGTTCTTAGGTATATGAGTACTTTTTGGATTTAATATAATCTTAACAAGACCACTGTTCGCCCTGGTTGGGGCTTGTTAGAGGGTTTTTATGTGGTTATTTGCCAGGTTATACTAGAAATGGGGGATGCGATCTCTAGGGAATTAGTAGATCAGCATGGGTTCTCAAGGCTCTGTTTTTGTTTTGTAGCTAGTAGGCAGGGACTTTTTCTTTTCTCTTTTCATTTTTAGAAAAAACGTTTGACACTCAGAATACAGGTTATCTTCGTTTTTTGAGCTGGAATATAAAGGGAATTCACAATCCAGTAAAGCGTAGTAGGGTTTTTGTACATTTAAAATCTTTGAGAGCTGATGTCATGTTCTTACAGGAAACCCACCTTCGGTCAAGTGAACACACAAAACTAAAAAAAGCTTGGATAGGACAAATTTTCTGTTCCAGGAATGAGAACAGAACGCGGGGCACGGCCATCTTGATCAGGAAGGGTATCCCATTCGTTCCACTACTGACTATTTCTGACCCCAGGGGAAGGTATGTGATAGTGACGGGTAACCTGTATGGTACACCTGTGGCACTGGCAAATGTATATGGACCAAACTGGGATGACCCACTTTTTTTCTCTAGTTTCATAGCAGCCCTCCCAGACTTAAATAATTACCGAGTAATATTGGGGGGAGATTTTAATTGTGTATTACATCCATATTTGGACAGATCAAACCCAAGACCTAATAGTAAAGTTTCGAAGGCAGGTGCTGTTATCCATTCATTTATGGAATCCTACTCTCTTTTTGATCCCTGGAGAAGAAACAACCCAACTACTAAACAATACTCCTTTTTTTCCCCAGTGCACCATTCTTACTCAAGGATTGATTTTTCTCTCCTGGATAGTAGGGTCCTTCCTATGGTTAGGGGGAGCCAATATAATAGTATTGTTATTTCGGATCATAGTCCTGTACATCTAGATATAGGTTTCATAGACTGCCCTAAACCCCAACGCACCTGGCGATTTGATCCTCTGTTACTGTCCAGGGACTCCTTTAAAAATTTCTCTCCCAGCAGATAGATATCTTTATGGAATTCAACCATACTCCAGATATGCCACTAACTATTGTTTGGGAGGCTCTCAAAGCCTACCTTAGAGGCCAAATAATCTCATACACAGCACATGAGAGAAAGAAACATAAACAACGTCTAACAGAACTGTCCCATAGTATAGCGGAAGTGGACCGTTCATATGCCGATTCCCCAACACCTGAACTTTATAAGAAAAAATTATTATTAAAAACAGAATTCGACAATCTCTCCATTAAACAAACAGAACAATTATTCTTTAAATCAAAACAGACATTTTATGAGCATGGAGAGAAAGCTGGAAAACTATTAGCCCATCAGGTTAGACAGTCCATAGCCGCTAACACTATTTCTGAAATTTGCACAGCAGCTGGGGTAAAGACTGCCGACCCTGACACCATCAATAACCAGTTTAAACAATTTTATATTACCCTTTATAGTTCAAAACCGCCCAGCGACTTGTTGCATATTTCAACTTTTTTAGACGGTCTGACCACACCAAAAATTGCCCTTGAAGACAGAGCACAGATAGACAGAGAGATATCAACAGAGGAAGTGATACAAGCAATTAAATCCATGCAGAGCAACAAAGCACCAGGTCCGGATGGTTTCACAATTGAAATGTATAAAGAATTTGCTACCAAGCTGGCACCAATACTTAACCTGATGTATCAGGAAATTTTTAACCAACAGAAATTGCCCCAAACTATGATGCAGGCAATCATATCAGTGTTACTTAAAAAAGAAAAAGATCCCCTAATGTGTGGCTCCTACCGTCCTGTAAGCTTGTTGAATTGCGACTACAAAATCCTTACAAAAATCTTGGCCACCCATATTGAAACTGTTGTCCCAACTGTTGTTAACCCTGATCAAACTGGTTTTATACCAGGCAGGCAGTCATTCTATAACATGCGCCGCCTATTTAATGTACTGTACACACCACATTCCGTAGAACAGACAGAAGTAGTGATTTCTTTAGATGCTGAGAAGCCATTTGACCGCATCGAATGGCAATATCTATTTGCTGTTCTAGAAAGGTTTGGCTTTGGTTTCACATTCCTAGCATGGGTTAAAATATTGTATTGCTCACCGACAGCTGCAGTGCGGACGAATAATATTATTTCTGATTATTTTTCACTACATAGGGGCTGCAGACAGGGCTGCAGCCTCTCTCCTTACTTGTTCGATTTGGCAATTGAGCCACTCGCTATAGCTCTTAGGGCAGAGGATGGCATTAAAGGTATCTCACGAGGTGGTAAATTGCATAAGGTATCACTTTATGCAGATGACCTGTTGTTATATATATCCAACCCAATAGAATCTATACCAAGACTATTACTTACCCTGGATAACTTTGGTCGCCTGTCAGGTTATAAGATAAACTATTCAAAGAGCTTGCTTTTTCCGATTAACCACACTGATAGAGACTACTCTAGCTTTCCATTCAAACTTGAACATAATGTATTTACATATTTAGGAATCAAAGTCACTCATACAATGGGGAGGTTATATAACCATAACTTTAAAACACTAATAGAACGAACAAAACAAGATTTTAAAAAGTGGTCAACGCTACCAATTTCATTAGCGGGCCGCATTAATATAGTTAAAATGACAGTCTTACCCAGATTTCTCTATCTTTTTCAAATGATTCCCATATTCATACCTAAGACAACTTTTCAACAATTAGATAGATTAATTTCATCATTCATCTGGAACAATTCAAACCCCAGGATGAAGAAAATATACTTGGAGGTCCCTAAGGAGACAGGGGGATTAGGTTTGCCTAACTTTATTTGTTATTACTGGGCTGCGAACATTGTAAAACTTTTACATTGGGCATTTACATATGAGAATCAACAGGGTACAGATTGGGTTCACATGGAACTCTTATCCAATCCTTTACCGATATTCACCTCTCCACTACCACATAATCGTAACATACAAATAACAAACCCAGTGGTTAAAGCTTCACTTAGGATATGGCTCCAGTTTAGGAGGCATTTTGGATTAAAGCATGCTAGCGGTCTTTTTCCAGTAGCAAATAATCAATTCTTCTTGCCATCTGTGTTAGATAACACATTTCAACTTTGGCATAGAAATGGACTGGTGTTTTTCTGTGATCTATTTAAAGATGGAATGTTCGCCTCATTTGAAACACTTACCAAAGACCATAACATACCCAGATCCCATTTTTTTAGATACCTTCAAATCCGTAGTTTTGCCAAGAAAGTGTTTCCCTCATTTCCGTATCTGCCAACCAGGAGCCAATTAGATGTTATTCTAGAGAAGGATCCCTTTGGGAAAAAACGGGTCTCTATAATTTACACACTGATACAGGGATTGAAACAGATATCCTGGGACAAAACAAAAACTGCATGGGAGAGAGATTTGGGTGTAGAGCTTTCTGAAGAGGCATGGCGGAACAGCTTAACTCGTATTCATACGTCTTCATTGTGTATACGACATGGGTTAATTCAGTTTAAGGTGCTTCACCGTCTTCACTACTCGGGGGACAAGCTTGCCAGAATCTTTCCCACCACAGACCCTAGCTGTCCGAGGTGCAGTCATAGTCCAGCCTCGGTGGGACACATGTTCTGGGCATGCCCCTCCCTCAACAGTTATTGGGGACAGATATTTAATGTATTCTCACATATCTGTAAACAGACCATAAACCCCGATTTTCACACAGCCGTCTTTGGCATACCAACCCCCTAACTGTAAGGTCACAACTTTGCAGGCAAATGCTCTAGCATTTGCCTCATTACTAGCACGCAGACTTATCCTATTTAACTGGAAGTCAAATAAAGCGCCATCATTTTTGCAGTGGTTGAGGGAGGTGCTGTCCTTTCTACCTTTAGAAAAGCTCCGATATAAAATATGTAAAACCCGCAAAAACTTTACTTTGACCTGGAGTCCTTTCATAGACTTTATTGAAGGGTTTCCCTTTTATTGAATGTACTTTTTATTTACCTGGTTGTAACGAAAATACTTATAGATATATGTGTACAACTTTATATTGTCTTCAAAAATATGGTTATTATGTGGAATTGGAATAAGAAATCCCTGCGTAGTCCTTTTTTTTTTTTTTTTTTTTGAGCCTTGGGGGGGAGGGGGGATTCCTGCATGTTTATTTTTGTTGTTGTTGTTGTTCGTGTGCTTTGTATACCTGTTCCAAAAAAACTTGAAAATTGGAAAATAAAGTTTATAAAAAAAAACAGGAACCAACCATTTTTCCATTATGGTGAATTCTGAGGGGACGCACGTAGCAGCCTCTATGGACATAATTCGCCATAATCGGTCGCTCTAAGAAAGTGTTTCTGGGTTGACAGGGAGAAGCTAGGACTAGGATTGTTGGAGCAGTGCCATGTTGTGCTCGCTGTGATTTTTGTACTGTAAAATAAATGGCACACGCGTTCGTGTAGTCAATGAGAGACATTGTCCGTCTCTACTTTCCTGCAATTTCTACAAAAATTCAAAAACAGTAACCAACCATCTTGCGGAGTGGGCATTAACTTTGTTTCCCCTTCATTTTCACTGGAACAATCAGTGAAACTTGACTTAAATAGAGTCAAGGCAAGCAAGAGAAAACGTCCCTACCCTGTTCGCTGTCACGCACAACTGGTTAGGACAGATTAAATTTACCATTTCCTTATGAGGCCAGAAAGAAAGATGTATATTACTAATAATATATGTATGCCCTCGTGTATTATTCTCACCCCAAATTGCCATTAAAACAGTATCAACTGCAGAAAAAAAGCCTTTTCACTAGACCGAAGCTTTAAGTACTGAAAGTCGCTGGCACACACTATCATTGGGATTTTAATGGTTGGAGATATAATATAAAATATAATATATAAACCAGAGAAAGTTGGTTCATGACTGTAAACTGACTGGCTCATCTTTACTCTCCTCTCCCCTAAAAAGAAAGACAAAAAGATAGAAAAATTATCATGGAAAAGAGGAAGAATGCGGGAAGAATACGTTCTTTGTTGCTGTCCTTCATCACAGCCTGGAGCGAATGACAGTATTGGCTTCATCAAGTGCAGTTGAGACAAAAGCAGTCAGATAAACAGAACCAGACAGATAAGATCTGCTTGTGTGCTAAACACTTCATCAAGAGCTTCCTCTCTCTCCTCCCCCTTCCCTCACTTCCTTCAGGACTCTTTCTTAATGGTGGAAAAGCCAAAAAGACAATCAGTGGATATTTTTCTCTGTTGTGAGGCTTGATTAACCTTTTGACTGTCCTCCTCACACATCCTGCTGCCCTCAGTTCTCTGTCCTCCTCACACATCTGACTGCCTTCAGTTCTCTGTCCTCCTCACACATCCTGCTGCCCTCAGTTCTCTGTCCTCCTCACACATCCTGCTGCCTTCAGTTCTCTGTCCTCCTCACACATCCTGCTGCCTTCAGTTCTCTGTCCTCCTCACACATCCTGCTGCCTTCAGTTCTCTGTCCTCCTCACACATCCTGCTGCCCTCAGTTCTCTGTCCTCCTCACACATCTGACTGCCCTCAGTTCTCTGTCCTCCTCACACATCTGACTGCCTTCAGTTCTCTGTCCTCCTCACACATCCTGCTGCCCTCAGTTCTCTGTCCTCCTCACACATCCTCCTGCCTTCAGTTCTGTGTCCTCCTCACAATCCTGCTGCCTTCTGTTCTCTGTCCTCCTCACACATCTGACTGTCTTCAGTTCTCTGTCCTCCTCACACACCCTACTGCCTTCAGTTCTCTGTCCTCCTCACACATCGGACTGTCTTCAGTTCTCTGTCCTCCTCACACATCCTACTGCCTTCAGTTCTCTGTCCTCCTCACAACAAATCCCTCTGCCTTCAGTTCTCTGTCCTTCTCACAACAAATCCTACTGCCTTCAGTTCTCTGTCCTCCTCACACATCCTACTGCCTTCAGTTCTCTGTCCTCCTCACACATCCTACTGCCTTCAGTTCTCTGTCCTCCTCACACATCCTACTGCCCTCAGTTCTCTGTCCTCCTCACACATCCCTCTGCCTTCAGTTCTCTGTCCTCCCCACACATCCCTCTGCCTTCAGTTCTCTGTCCTCCTAACACATCCTGCTGCCTTCAGTTCTCAGTCCTCCTCACACATCCTGCTGCCTTCAGTTCTCTGTCCTTCTCACACATCCTACTGCCTTCAGTTCTCTGTCCTCCCCACACATCCTTCTGCCTTCAGTTCTCTGTCCTCCTCACACATCCTACTGCCTTCATTTCTCTGTCCTCCTCACACATCTGACTGCCTTCAGTTCTCTGTCCTCCTCACACATCCGACTGCCTTCAGTTCTCTGTCCTTCTCACATATCCTACTGCCTTCAGTTCTCTGTCCTCCTCACACATCTGACTGCCTTCAGTTCTCTGTCCTCCCCACACATCCTACTGCCTTCAGTTCTCTGTCCTTCTCACAAAAAATCCTACTGCCTTCAGGTCTCTGTCCTCCTCACACATCCGACTGCCTTCAGTTCTCTGTCCTCCTAACACATCCTACCGCCTTCAGTTCTCTGTCCTCCTAACACATTCTACCGCCTTCAGTTCTCTGTCCTCCTAACACATCCTACTGCCTTCAGTTCTCTGTCCTTCTCACAACAAATCCTACTGCCTTCAGTTCTCTGTCCTCCTCACACATCCGACTGCCTTCATTTCTGTCCTCCTCACACATCGGACTGCCTTCAGTTCTCTGTCCTCCTCACACATCCGACTGCCTTCAGTTCTCTGTCCTCCTCACACATCCTACTGCCTTCAGTTCTCTGTCCTCCTCACACATCCTACTGCCCTCAGTTCTCTGTCCTCCCCACACATCCTACTGCCCTCAGTTCTCTGTCCTCATCACACATCCCTCTGCCTTCAGTTCTCTGTCCTCCTCACACATCCTACTGCCTTCAGTTCTCTGTCCTCACACATCCTACTGCCTTCAGTTCTCTGTCCTCACACATCCTACTGCCTTCAGTTCTCTGTCCTCACACATCTTACTGCCTTCATTTGAATGGTGGTGACTTGTTTCAAAAGGCATAATCAGGAATCAGGAATAATTTACTGTCATACTTGCATACACAAAGAAACGAAATTTCGTTTCACCCAGCCCACAGCAGTGCAACTCAAAAGATAAAAACACATATCCAACATTTCCAAAAATGACACCACCAAAAACATACAAAAACAGAAAGAACAAAGAAAAAAGTCAATATAATTTAATATTATATATGTATAATCTACTACTACTACTACTACTTTCGGCTGCTCCCGTTAGGGGTCGCCACAGCGGATCATCCGTTTCCATTTCTTCCTATCTTCTGCGTCTTCCTCTGTCACACCAGCCACCTGCATGTCTTCCCTCACCACATCCATAAACCTCCTTTTTGGCCTTCCTCTTCTCCTCTTCCCTGGCAGCTCCATATTCAGCAAATATTATATATGTATAATATATATACCATAACATAATGAATTAATAATATAATAAATAATTTTAATACTATATATATATATATTCAGAAAATAGGCCCTGTGATGCCCTGGCGGCCTGTCCAGGGTGTCTCCCCGCCTGCCGCCCGATGACTGCTGGGATAGGCTCCAGCATCCCCGTGACCCTGAGAGCAGGATAAGCGGTTTTGATAATATATATATATATATATATATTTAGATTTAGATTTAGATTTTGCAAAGCAAGAGAGGCAAGATGTAGATGGCTTGGACATGTGTGGAGGAGAGATGCTGGGTATATTGGGAGAAGGATGCTGAATATGGAGCTGCCAGGGGAGAGGAGAAGAGAAAGACCAACGAGGAGGTTTATGGATGTGGTGAGAGAGGACATGCAGGTGGCTGGTGTGACAGAGGAAGACGCAGAAGACGGGAAGAAATGGAAACGGATGAGCCGCTGTGGCGACCCCTAATGGGAGCAGCCAAAAGTAGTAGTAGATATATAGATTTAGATATATAGATATAAAGAATTAAGGATTTCTATACATTATATTACAACGTAGTGTGTGACATTTCCCTGAGGAGTCATTTTTAAGTAAGTTTTCTCTTGTTTGAAATAGTTTCTGTGATCTTGTAAACCCTGCTGTAGAGAGGGTTGAGTGCCAGGCGATGCCACACAAGGTTTGAGGGCCCTAAGCCTCCAGCAGACGGAGAGGAAAGTGAGTAAAACATGACGTCTGACTGTAAAGAGCCCTGACACACACAACACCCCTTGCATTCCATGGCCATAACTTTACAAACATTACACTCTTCCTCACATACTCTCTTCTTCCATAGTTTCTGTATCATTCCTCTTAGTTTTTCCTTCTCAGTCTTGTTCTCCACACTGCTGGTTACAAGAGCAGCTTAAACAAAGCCTTTTTTCTTCCCACTTTAACACCGTGCCTCCCCACCTAACTTTCTGCCAGGCATTCCTGAGTCAATCCTAGCTTTCCAAAATGTTAAGAATGAGAATAAAGGAGAGAGGGGTACAATGAACACTGCTGCATGTAGAGTCTTGTCTCGCTACTCTCACATCCCAGAGTCTTCAGGGCACTGGTTGCATAAACAAGATGGAATCAGAAGTGGCTCTGTTAATTACAGAGCTGCACCACAGCAAGTCTCAATGCTCTTTCTCAACAACACTGAAGAAACAGACAAATCAGCAGGACAGTGTCATCCATAAACAAACATCTACTACATCTGGTAGTTGTACCGTCAGGTCAGGGGCAGTCCTAGGATATCACTGAGTACTGGTCACTGCTGGGGGGTATGGCAGCCACAGTTAAATGTCTATCCAGAACTACTGACAGCCTATAACATGGACAACTGCGCATAAAATAAAATAAGGAAACAATACCTTTTCAAATTAAGTTATTCATCAGAAGAATGTTCAGCTTTTGAAAATAATATTTTTGTCTGACTTTTTACTTATGATTGTTAAATGGCATTTTTATCAGCAATGACATATTAGTAATTTCACCTCATTAATGTCTTTATTTCTAGCAGCACTAACACCAACCAGCTCCAGAGCCACACAATGTCTTTATCCCTGGTGTTGCCCACCCTCCTGGACCCGAGTGCTCACCTGTCCGAGACCGTTAAGTGCTTTGAGTGGTTGTTGCAGCTGGAAAAGCGCCATATAAAATGCAACTTGATTGACTGATTGATTGATTGATTGGCTGGTTGGTTGATTTATTGATTGATTTGCAGTGTGTAACTAAAACATCTATGAAACAATTTAGTGTAAGGCATTACTGTTTAAATTTCTGTAATCATGTAACAGTTACTGACATTATTACGACACTTATTACACACAGGATCTCAACAAAGTTATTCCATGGGGTGTATTTAAATCTTATTCAATATCCATCAACAAATACTGTTTCGACATAAACCCCTCCTTTGCCTTGTTAATATTTGCATGCATACTCAATGTCAACATTGGGAGAAGAAGAGTGCTGCACAAGCATGTTGAGACGAAAGTTTGTGGTGGTAGGAAATGGCTGTTTCGATAGAGGTACATGATCTCATTTTGAATTTATTGTGTGCAAATACAATAATACTACCATGAAATGTAGGTCATCTAGAGGTCAGACACACCTGACCACCACTGTAAAGTCAATTAATTATCTCTCCAAACACTTGATAAGATAACTTGTATGAACCTCGGAGTGACAGATCCCCGTTCCCATTCCCCAACTGATGGAGGGACCTGGAATGCTCCGATCCCTGCATAACAATCCCTGCATAACAATCTCTGCATAACAATCCCTGCATAGCAATCCCTGCATAACAGTCCCTACATAGCAATCTCTGCATAGCAGTCCCTGCATAGCAATCTCTGCATAGCAATCCCTGAATAACATTCCCTGCATAACAATCCCTGTGTAACAATCCCTGCATAACAATCCCTGCAGAACAATCCCTTATAACAATCCCTTTATAACATTCCCTGCAGAACAATCCTTGTATAACAATCCCTGCAGAACAATCCCTGAATAACAATCCCTGTATAACAATCCCTTTATAAGATTCCCTGCAGAACAATCCCTGTATCACAATCCCTGTATCACAATCCCTGAATAACAATCACTGTATAACAATCCCTGCAGAACAAACCCTGTATAACAATCCCTTTATAAGATTCCCTGCAGAACAACCCCTGTATAACAATCCCTGCAGAACAATCCCTGTATAACAATCCCTGTATAACAATCCCTGCATAGCAATCCCTGTATAACAATCCCTGCAGAACAATCCCTGTATAAAAATCCCTGCAGAACAATCCCTGTATAACAATCCCTGCATAGCAATCCCTGTATAACAATCCCTGCAGAGCAATCCCTGCAGAACAATCCCTCTATAACAATCCCTGCATAACAATCCCTGGATAGCAATCCCTGTATAACAATCCCTGTATAACAATCCCTGCAGAACAATCCCTGAAGAAAAGACGGAGCGTGGAGCTTGATTCTCATTGAGGAATGTGGCAGGCAACAGGGAGAAGTTACTAGGCATGAAAACAGAGCAGGCCTACCTCGTGTGAAAATGCTCCCGTGGAATCCCCTTTTTTCAGAAATACACTAAACAAGATTTCCCGATCGTCAGAAAGGTGTTGTCATCACACAATAACGCTATTTTAGTTATTTGGATAAATGGAAAAATGCTGACATGTATGTAATACTGGGCGAGCCACATTACTAAATGAACACATAAATAGATAATGAATAAACAAATGAATAAAAATGTAAATCTACGTTGCACAATAAGTGTTTTTTTTTATTCTGTTTGATTTCACTTTTGTTTTGGGAAAAAAATGCCATTTTTAAGACCTGTTACTTATCTTGACCATAACCAGTGAAGCGGTTTGAAGGGGGGGGGAAAGTAATTTTCCGCGACTAAACTTTAAAGTTCTAAAATGCCATCAAAATACCATAATACCATGCATTTTAGCCAACATTTACAAACGTTCTGAATGTAAACATGATCAATCTTCCTCCACCGGTCTAACGTTATTTTGTAGTAACATATAGTAGTATTATTTTGTACTAACAAATAGTAGTAGTATTTTTAGTAACATACAGTAATATTATTTTGTACTAACAAATAGGAGTAGTATTTCGTAGTAACATATAGTAGTATTATTTTGTAGTAACAAATAGGAGTAGTATTTCGTAGTAACATATAGGAGTAGTATTTTGTAGTAACATATAGTAGTATGATTTTGTAGTAACATACAGTAGCATTATTTTGCAGCAATATATAGTAGTATTATTTTCTAGTAACATATAGTTGTATTATTTTGTAGTAACATATAGTAGTATGATTTTGTAGTAACATACAGTAGTATTATTTTGTACTAATAAATAATAGTAGTATTTTGTAGTAACATGTAATAGTATGATTTGTAGTAACATGTAGTAGTAGTATTTTGTAGTAACATGTAGTAGTATGATTTTGTAGTAACATGTATTATTATTTTGTAGTAACATGTAATAGTATGATTTTGTAGTAACATGTAGTAGTATAATTTTGTAGAAACATGTAATAATATGATTTTGTAGCAACATGTAGTAGTATGATTTTGTAGTAACATGTAGTAGTCACAAGATGGTGGATGGTTCGCTGTCCCAAAGCCTTTTCTTTTCCATTGGATAAAACAGTCACCACAATGATCTGACTGACTCAGGGACATGCCACTGATTGACTTTTTTTCAGACAAGTTAAATGCAATATTTTCATAGTACTCGTATGAATTCTGAAGTAGTAATTTACTTACATGGAATCTATTGCTAATTATATATGAATTGTTGTGAGTCTCACTCATCGGTTTTGTTAGCAACACTGTAAGTAAATTCATATTCAGATTCATAGGAGTGCTTCCATGGGGTATCATTTAACTCATTGAACAAGACAGGTAGGTGACATCATCTTGTGTGAATTACATACATTTTGTTTCTTCACATGGGAAAATGAAAGGGGGAGTTTGTTTGGCATGTGACCCATATTCCATCTTGTGCTAGCGTTGTCTGAAAAAGTGGTGACATGGCTGCACTGCTCTGGAACATGTCCAGTAACTCCTGCAGGCTCTCCAGTTCTGTTAGCACTCCCTGCAAACTGGAAAACGGTGGTGTGCACAATGGATTATTGTCATCATCATAATTACAATGCCAAGTTCGAGTCTAGGACTTCATGCTAAGGTGCGAGACAATGCAGTACATGTTCTTCCAGCTGAGTACCCGCAGCGCTTTCAAAGCCGTATTAGTTCTTAATAAAATAAAATGTTTTTAATTCTCAATACATCTGCAAAAGTTGATGGACTCTCCTTTTTTAATGAACTTGGATCCAAAATGTTGTTCGAGCTGCAGCACCGCCACGCTGGAGCACAGCAACGTCTCTTGAAGCCCAAAGGCAGAATACAGGAAGTGATACGTTTTTAAGTTACTGTGATCACAAATTTTTATTCTCTCTTTAAAGCAACACAAAATACATGTTGACAAGATAAACTATAACCTCAAAATGACAAAAGTGTCTAACTTATTTTTGACAAAAATTAAAGTTACTGCCTTTGCTTTGATTTTCCTGTTCCCTGCTTTTTGATGCGCTAAAGCCCACCGAAATGCACTCTTGACTTTGATATGATGACCATATGGTGCTTTATGATGCCATTTGGCAAAATACACATTTGTCTGCTAAATGCTGACTCTTATTATTTGCTTTGGATGCTTTACTAAAATAGAAGCATCTGCCTAGTGAATCCATGATTGCTGGCAATTTCTGCTCCCCATAGTCAGTGGTTGGGCTATTTCTGGTGGATGGGGGTGCAGCGCTGGCCGGCGGGTTCCAGACCCTAGTGCAGATCCGCCAGTTACAATTTTACATCATTGCCTCCAGTGCCAACCAGTCTCCGAATGAAGGATGCAGATGGCTGGAGTGAGTAATATACCAATGGCCTCAAAATGTGAAGCGATGCACTGCCTGGATGTTTGGTACTTTGCTTACATCACAAAAAATGCATTCTCTAAAGCCAAAATCCTGGCAACAGAACAAGTTGCTCTACAGCACCCCAACTTCGCCTTGGGATGCCCCCTGTCACGGCATTTCATCAGAAAGGCTTAAAAACTCCATAACTCTAATATAGAGAAGCATGCGCTCACCAAATATCTGGTGTAGCCGACCCTCCTTTACTGTGACATGGCACACCACTGCCCCTCGAGGAACCTATATCTTGCCCAGCTGATGCTTGATGAACTGCCACAGCATGCTATGCAGAAGCTCTACTTGACCTCTGACAACAACTACTTAAAGCTGATCATACAGCACAACTTCAACCAGGAAGAGTTGCTAAGGATACACAGTTCCCTACAGACTCCAGCGGACAGCTGAGACGTGATGGTGGAGGAGGAGATTGATGAGGACATACATATCTCATGATACCTTTAGGGGAGTCAGCTGTGTAACTATACTTGTACGAGCTGGAGAACATGAAGAGATATTATGTGAGATGGAGCTACAGCATAGTAGCTACTGGCAACAACAGGTTTTCCTGCTCAAGAAACAGCTACAACCGTGGCTCATAGTGACTGATGGTGTGTTGCCATGAACTTTATCCAGAGCAGTTTCTGTTGATGATCAAGAACGTCCAGGGAGAGTGTAAGTGAGTGTAACAAACCATGACAGCTTTGGTCCACATTTGGATAGTTGAGTTTTGGAGACTTTGAAGAAAAGGCAACATGAGCCAGCAGTTTGAAGAGGGCGGATGACTGTCAAGTTAGTACAACATAACGTTAGCTAAGGCGGATGACTGTCAGGTTAGGTACAACATAACGTTAGCTAAGGCGGACGACTGTCAGGTTAGGTACAACATGAGGTTAGCTAAGGCGCATGACTGTCAGGTTAGGTACAACATGACATTAGCTAAGGCGCATGACTGTCAGGTTAGGTACAACATAACGTTAGCTAAGGCGCATGACTGTCAGGTTAGGTACAACATGACGTTAGCTAGGCGGATGACTGTCAGGCTAGGTACAACATGATGTTAGCTAAGGCGCATGACTGTCAGGTTAGGTACAACATGACGTTAGCTAAGGCGGATGACTGTCAGGTTAGGTACAACATGACGTTAGCTAAGGTGGATGACTGTCAGGTTAGGTACAACATGACGTTAGCTAAGGTGGATGACTGTCAGGTTAGGTACAACATGACGTTAGCTAAGGCGGATGACTGTCAGGTTAGGTACAACATGACGTTAGCTAAGGCGGATGACTGTCAGGTTAGGTACAACATGACGTTAGCTAAGGCGGATGACTATCAGGTTAGGTACAACATGACGTTAGCTAAGGCGGATGTCTGTCAGGTTAGGTACAACATTGTTACCTAATGTCACATACAGCTTTTTTTTCCTTTTCATGTCTTTTTATTGTATCATTAACTTACTAATTATGCCTCATAGTTAATATCGATCAAAAATAGAATTAGTTTGTAATATAACATTTTCATCAATTATTAGCTCATTGTAAAAACACAAGTAGCGGGGTGGTGTCTGGCTCTGGGGATAGGATCTCAGATATTTAGCATTCCCAATGAATTGTGGGTTTCGTAGAAACGGCTGAATACAATAGAACCGTCTGTTAGCAGAAAAAAATGTACTTTCTCAACCAATACTAGCTGTTTGATTTTTATTTTTTGTTTTTGTTGCTTCTTTACATTCAAATAATGGGCGGCACAGTGGCGCAGTGGTTAGCGCGGTCGCCTCACAGCAAGAAGGTTCTGGGTTCGAGCCCCGGGGTAGTCCAGCCTTGGGGGTCGTCCCGGGTCGTCCTCTGTGTGGAGTTTGCATGTTCTCCCCATGTCTGCGTGGGTTTCCTCCGGGGGTCCGGTTTCCTCCCACAGTCCAAAGACGTGTAGGTCAGGTGAATCGGCCGTACTAAACTGTCCCTAGGTGTGATGTGTGTGTGTGTGTGTGTGTGTGTGTGTGTGTGTGTGTGTGTGTGTGTGTGTGTGTGTGTGTGTGTGTGTGTGTGTGTATATATATGTTGGCCCTGTGTGATAGTCTGGCGGCCTGTCCAGGGTGTCTCCCAGCCTGCCGCCCAATGACTGCTGGGATAGGCTCCAGCATCCCTGAGAGCAGGATAAGCAGTTCGGAAAATGGATGGATGGATGGATGGACATTCAAATAATATTCAAGATCGACATAACATTCACAATAATGGCAGGAATTTTCCCTTTAAGCGCTGGAATCACCTACTTGCCAGGTTTCTTTTGAGGAAAGTACATTGAGTGTCAAGATTACAACTGTGGTACTGACTGCCCTAGAAATCTGAAGGGGTACACCGTGCCTGCTAGGTGCTACATTCACATCCTGAACAGCTGCCAGCATTGTCACATACAGAGGCGCCTCTACAAATGAATACACGGGCTGGCAAAAGGGCAGCAGGACACATTACACGGTGCCAGCGGCCTCAACCCTCCAAGAGCAATCTCAGGGGACAATGTTCTGCCGCCCAGAACTGTTGACTAGACTACGGGCTGGGAGAGCCAGTCTGGGCGATCTGTTGCCGTACGTTTATCGTTTATATAAAAGACGTGACCCACCAGCTCCAGAGTAAATACCAGTTGGACTGACAAATTTCTAGCATGGAAAGTGGTAAAGATGACAACGTCATTAATTGGAAAGATTGGAAAGTAAGCCAGTGTAACAAGCTGGGCCCTTATCAAGGGACAATCAGGGTATGAAAAACAACTTCAACCATTCCTTAACATTCCAAGCCTCACTACCTGTTCACTGAAAAAGGCAACTGGATATTCAGTACTAAGTGAAAATGATATCAAAAAGATTATTTATACCGGGGTGTTGGCGGGGGTGCTTTTTTTCCCTGTGCATTAAGCATATGTTCTGTAGTTATGAATAAAAATCCCTTAAAGTAAATTAAAAAAAAATTGGAGCGATACGTGAGCCTCAGGGAAGCGTTCTTTCACATGATGAGATTATGATGGAAAATAACTATCTGAATACAATAACAAATTATAGGTCCACGAAGCAATGAGTTTCCTCCATAGGGTGTCTGGGCTCAGCCTCAGAGAGAGCCGCTGCTCCTTCGTGTCGAAAGGAGCCAGTTGAGGTGGTTCGGGCGTCTGATCAGGATGCCTCCTGGGCACCTTCCTTTGGAGGTTTACCGGGCATGTCAAACTGAGAGGAGACCCCGGGGTAGACTCAGAACTCGCTGGAGGGCGCTGCTGGGGAGAGGGACGTCTGGAGTGCCCTACTTAGCTTGCTGCCACCACGACCCGACCGGGAAGAAGCAGCTGATGATGTGGCTGATGATGAATGAATGAAAAAAAAGGTCCACTAAGCAATTTCCCCAATGGCTTCTCCCTGAAGGTCGTCCCTTGCCCTCTAAAACAGCTGATATGATACTGTTCTTCTACTCTTGCTGGCACCCACTGGCTTAGGTCCAGCTCTCTCCCGGATGGGGTAACTCATCTAGTAAACTATCCATTCCAACTCAGAGTGACCTGCCAAAGCCAACTCATGACAAAAGGCAGTTGGTAATGACATGAGCTGACAGAAAAAATGCTCAGCTCAGTTAGTTATCCGTACAACCGCAAACACACAACTTCGGCGTCACTTGAAAATCCTGTCTTTTTTCAGAGCTTTCCATCTTGAGAAGGCCACAGCAATATCCACCCTCGTTTTCTGCTGTCGTTGGTGTCGAAGTGTTGTTCTTTTGTCGTTTTTTTTTTTTCTTCTCTCTTTTCAGGTCTAATTGGTTCAGGTGTCTGCTGGTAAAGTATATCGATAATCCTCCATGCTTGACTCGCTAGCCACTCACTGCACTGAGCAGACAAAGGCCTTCTATAAACAGCAGCAGCTTTAGCCAATGAGCACAAAGCTCCTCTTCTTGAGTCAGCCATTTTGGTTTCATGGTCTAAACTTGGCGGTGAACATGGTGGCCGTCATAACAGAGACTATGTCGAATAAAATAGCTTATTCTAGGTTATTATAAACCAGTGAAGCATTGTCCATCTTTATCTACTTCATTGTTGGAACCCATAGACAACGGCCAGTATTTCCAGGCTTCCAGTGTAGCTGCTGGCTGCTCTACTTCCTCTTCCTATAAAGACTTCCTCTTCCATGTTTACAGTCAGATTAGCAACTTGAGACACGAGAATGGAGTTGGGAGTTGAGAGACGACGTCTACAACTGGACTGTTTCACAAGTAGCTGACACAAGTTGAACATTTCGCCACACAACACACAAACATTGATACTTTTTGTGGGTGTTTTAGGTCCAGATGACATTTTGCCCAATGCGTTGCACCTCTTTCGCTCCCCACAAGGACTTTTACCAACATATAACCAAAGCACGTTCCTGTTGAAATCATCAGAAACAAATCAGGAACGTACTTTGGTTACATGCCGGTAACAGTCCTTGTGGGGAGCGAAAGAGACGCAACGCATTGGACGAAAGGTCGTCTGGACCTAAAACACCACTCAAACTAAAATGGAAACAGAAACCACAGATTTTATACACGCGTGTGTGTGTGTGTGTGTGTGTATGTATATATATATATATATATATATATATATATATATATAAACACACGATACAGGAAAAAAGTTTTCATGCATAGCAGTACAGGCCTGTTTCATGTGTCTTGCACTCATCAGCTGGTTTCAGAAAAAAACCGCTATAGTTGAGTGGCTGGTCAACTGCGGAGATCTTCAAGTTTCTGGTAACTACCATTACTAAAGACCTGAAGTGAGGGACCAACATCAACCCCATCATCAAAAAGGCCCAGCAGAGGATGTTCTTTAAGCGGTAATTGGGGAAATTTGGTCTGCCACAGTAGCTGTTGAGCCAGTTCTACACCACATTTATTGAATCTGTCCTGTGCACATCCATCACGGTCTGGTTCAGAGCAGCAACAAAACAGAATAGGAACAGACTACAGCCAACAGTAAGAACAGCAGAAAAAACAGCTATGGCTATAGCTGTCATTACTGAGCTATTTAACTTCCCAGTGCTACAGTTTTTCCTAGCTGGATGGTGTACTCAGTGTGCTACAGTGTTTTCCTAGCTGGATGATGTACTCAGTGTGCTACAGTGTTTTCCTAGCTGGATGATGTACTCAGTGTGCTACAGTGTTTTCCTAGCTGGGTGATATACTCAGTGTGCTACAGCACTTTCCTAGCTGGATGATGTACTCAGTGTGCTACAGTGTTTTCCTAGCTGGATGGTGTACTCAGTGTGCTACAGTGTTCTCCTAGCTGGATAGTGTACTCAGTGTGCTACAGTGTTTTCCTTGCTGGATGGTGTACTCAGTGTGCTCCTAGCTGGATGGTGTACTCAGTGTGCTACAGTGTTTTCCTAGCTGGATGATGTACTCAGTGTGCTACAGTGTTTTCCTAGCTGGATGGTGTACTCAGTGTGCTACAGTGTTCTCCTAGCTGGATGGTGTACTCAGTGTGCTACAGTGTTTTCCTTGCTGGATGGTGTACTCAGTGTGCTCCTAGCTGGATGGTGTACTCAGTGTGCTACAGTGTTTTCCTAGCTGGATGGTGTACTCAGTGTGCTACACTGTTTTCCTAGCTGGATGATGTACTCAGTGTGCTACAGTGTTTTCCTAGCTGGATGGTGTACTCAGTGTGCTACAGGGTTTTCCTAGCTGGATGATGTACTCAGTGTGCTACAGTGTTTTCCTAGCTGGATGATGTACTCAGTGTGCTACAGTGTTTTCCTAGCTGGATGATGTACTCGGTGTGCTACAGTGTTTTCCTAGCTGGATGATGTACTCAGTGTGCTATAGTGTTTTCCTAGCTGGATGATGTACTCAGTGTGCTACAGTACTTTCCTAGCTGGATGATGTACTCAGTGTGCTGGCTACAGCAAGTGTTCCATCGCGGCTGATGGTGGGACATAAAGGAACTTCATTATTAAGTCCGGAAAGCCAGCATCACTGAAGCACAGAATAGTCATCTAGAGTGTAATTTCTTAATTAGAAAATAATGTATATGATTATAAATGTTTATTTTTGGAGAATATAGATGTACAAAGCTCATGATTTATGTTGTCATCTTATATTCCCTGATGGCACTTTGCTATAGCTGATGGCTAAATCTGTAGCCATATGTTGTCTCATACATAACCAACTATAAGTTGCAAACTCAAGAAACAAGTACACCCCTATGGCAGTGTACATAATCAAAAACGTTGCCATCTCAGCTGATGAGGACAATTTTAGAAGAGCCAGAAACTCAAAGAATGAAAAGCATAATGTAGTGAATTTTAAGTGTTATGCAATTAATTGTAACTGTGCTGTTGGAATTTTAAGTGTGGGGAGATATACAAGAAACAAACTAACATGTGGCTTAAAACAAACACTTGCAAATCATTTTCTTTCAGTAGAAATACTTTGAAACATTTACATTTATACTCTCTTTCAGTTGCAATTACTGTCTTGCAGTTACAAGTCCCAGTTATTTTTTAATACGTTTGAAACAAATTCAATTCCATATTAGTCCTCCTCTGTGAAGGTGTTCCAGTCAGGGAAATCAGCTGGGGTGAAGTCCAGTTGGAATGAAACCTGCATTTACATGGCCCTCCATGGCACACTGTTACCCACCCTTAAGCTAGCTGATGCCACTCTTTGCTAGCATCCAGGAAGCCGTAAGATCCACTTGTATCAAAATTTCAAAAAAAATATTTTAAATGGGTCACAGAGTTGCACTATGGCCTTGGTCCCCATAATGCATCACTGACAACGCGTGTGTTTTAGTTTTTCCTGAAAGAATTTTATAAAGTGGCAAAGGTTTGTTGGAAAGTAGTATTGTTTCTGGCAGATTTGAGAGTGAAGATATTACTGCACATATTTGAGGGCTTCCCCTTGGATAAAATGTGGGTTTTTCACCCATGCCAGTTTGTTTCCTTCAGCACGTCACACTGTTCCAGCTCTGTTCTAGCTTGTCACTGAATGCTCTAGCTTTCTGCAGTGTCAGTATTGGGAATGGTAGTTACTTTGCTATAATACAGTTGACAAAGTTTGACGAGCACTTTACTACTCACAAAATACTTTGCACACAGTGTGTAACGTGTTAGTCCAAGTACAGTGAACAATATGAGGATTCTTAAGAGGAGAGAATTGATGAAGAAGCTACTGTTATTTTGTCAGCAGCTGGCTTCAGTCCACTTGTGACATCTGAAGTAAATACAAACACAGCAGCATTGGAATAATAAAAATAGTTCCTATTAAATGGAACAGTTTGCTCCCTTATGAAGCCACCTTTGGAGAAAGTGGAATACACAGGCTGTACAAGATAGTGGCTGGCACTGTGTAAGGCTGAAGTGATGTCTCTAGAGGTAAGCTGTATTCAGTCATGTCTGAACACAACGGGATCCTGTGGTGTCCTGGACAGGAGCTAACTTGTGAGTATGGGGAATTTAGTCTTGTCATAGCCTTTGTTGACAATGCAAAAAATGTAAATTACACCAAAGTTATCGTTAAACAAATTCATGACAGTGACACCAAATAGTGCCAACAATCAAGACACTTTAACTGTCTGAGACCTTCTTAACTGACACTCTTTGCAGTCCATGTATGGATGTGCACCATTCTTGTTTTTTAAATGTGTTTTCTAGACTCAAAAGAAGTTCTTTACTCCACGAGGAGGGGGGCAAGATGACACAGGCTGAATGTTTTGTGCATTCTTACCTCATGCAATACTAGAATAAGACACAGAAATGGCTTCTTACCTTCCACACAGTGCTCCACATCCTCGAGGTTGCGCAGGGTGATCCTCATCAGACTGGAATTAAGCATCAGCTCGTTCTTGTGCGCTGGCCACATGAAGTCTGGAGCCAGGTTGAGAAAGAATATGCGGGTGTCACCTGTAGCCACCTGGTTGTCGCAGATGCCAGGGTCACCGAAGCCGCCGATCATCACCTTGTTGCCACCATCCAGGAGAATGTTGCTACCGACTTTGGTCTTCCCTTTTAAGTACCGCCACACCCTCACCTTTACCCAGACAAAAACAAAGAAGTAGTATAGGTTTGAGCACTTCACTGAACCCCTGCACAAACATCACATTTCACTTTTAGAGAAAATAACCCCGCTTTCAGGACTTTTGCAGATCATACCAAATTCTGTCACAGCTCAAATTCCCTAAATTTCTAAAGATTTTATTTACAGCCATGAAAGGGCCAAGTACTAATAGTGTTTCTCTCACTGCCTAATGTTGTGGTGGCCATACAGAATATCAGACATGTCTACCACAAAAGGCTTTCAATACATGAAACAATTACACACCAACAATGCTGTCCTATTTGAATTTGCATCTCCTGGCTTTCTAGCACCACATGTCTGTCACACATGGACACTGTGCCGCAGCCCTGCAGCAGCAGCAGCAGCTGGCCACCTCCATCTACCAATGAGACTGATGCTCGTGGTGAATAGAGTTATATGATAAAACAGCTGACATTTTATAAAGCGGTCTACTGTAACTTCTGAACAACTATGTGAGTGATCATTTCAAAATGAATATTATTGGAATAACATTAATAAAGTCTGCGTAATTACTAAAAAGTTGCTTTGTGTTTGCTAGTTGCATATTTTTACACAGGTCACAATCCCAAATCATAATCCAAGATGTCACGAGGGCCAAACTGTGAGACACAAGGTCTTCTATCGTGTCAGTTATCATCACACTGTCCTGGTGCTGACGCAGGGATGGTGCCATGGTGAGACCCAACTACATGACGTCATGTAACATGTCAGCAGCAGCAGCAGCTAGCAGGACACTAAGGTCCACACCTTGGTACCTTTTCAGTTTTTCTCACTATATCCCCAAATTATGAAGATCAGTGGACTGGCAGAGTGCATACTATTTAGAAAGTTTTGCTTCCCAAAACCCTCACTGACCTGCAACCCTGCTGACCTGGCTGTAACCACACATGAGGTCTGCACGGCCAAGTACTCAAGAGCTGAGCATGACACACACCGGCAGGTTATGATTATGGTCTGGTGTGGTATCATGATTATGGTCTGCTCTGGTATGGACTAAATTAATGGTTCACATTTGTAAAATGCAAAAGTCCTTTCTTTTTTGTCTGTAGTTATTGACTATAATATTACCAGATCTGCTTTTTGTCTGTAGTTATTGACTATAATATTAACAGATCTGCTTTTGTCTGTAGTTATTGACTATAATATTACCAGATCTGCTTTTTGTCTGTAGTTATTGACTATAATATTACCAGATCTGCTTTGTCTTTAGTTATTGACTATAATATTACCAGATCTGCTTTTGTCTGTAGTTATTGACTATAGTATTACCAGATCTGCTTTTGTCTGTAGTTATTGACTATAATATTACCAGATCTGCTTTTGTCTGTAGTTATTGACTATAATATTACCAGATCTGCTTTTTGCAGCATCAGTTCAAATAGACTGCCAGTCCTGCTGGGTTGGCAAATGTAACGAGAACCATTCCAATTACTCTATTAACGTGACATCAGACAGTAGTGAAAGAGAGGGAGTGACAAGCACATTGAGAGAGAGACACACAGACACACAGACACAGACATACAGACAGACAGAGAGACAGACAGGAGTGACAAGCACATTGAGAGAGAGAGCGAGAGAGAGAGAGAGAGAGAGAGAGAGAGAGAGAGAGAGACACACACACACACAGACACAGACAGACAGAGAGCGAGAGACAGACAGGAGTGAAAGAGAGGGAGTGACAAGCACATTGAGAGACAGACAGACAGAGACACACAGAGAGAGAGAGAGAGAGAGAGACAGAGAGAGAGAGAGACAGACAGACAGACAGACAGACAGACAGACAGACACAGACAGACAGACAGACAGACAGACAGACAGACAGACAGACAGACAGACAGACAGACAGACAGAGAGCGACGCAGAGAGAGAGAGACAGGAGTGAGAGGGAGTGGCAAGCAAATTGAGAGAGAGCGTGAGACAGACACACAAACACACAGAGACAGACAGACAGACAGAGACAGGAGTGAAAGAGGGAGTGACAAGCACATTGAGAGAGAGACAGACAGAGAGAGAGAGAGACAGAGAGAGAGACAGAGACAGAGACAGTGAGAGAGAGACAGAGAGCGAGAGAGAGACAGAGACAGAGAGAGAGCGAGAGAGAGACAGAGACAGAGACAGAGACAGAGACAGAGACAGAGACCGAGACAGAGACAGACAAGAGAGAGAGCGAGACAGAGAGAGAGAGAGACAGACAGCCAGACAAGAGAGAGCGAGACAGAGAGAGGAGACAGAGAGAGAGAGAGACAGACAGACAGACAAGAAAGAGAGGAGACAGAGAGAGAGAGGAGACAGAGAGAGAGAGAGAATGGGGAAGCGGAGATGTACCAGAAAACTACTTGGAGAGAAGGGTGGTAAACATGTGGGTGTGTAAAACAAGAAGTAGGACGTTAACTTGTCCTGAAGCTTAAGGGATATCTAAATACTTGACACACTTCTCATGTGGAACGAGCAGCAGTGTGCGGAGGAACGGGATGAAATGGGACAGACGTGTACTCATCAGGACTACACATGGAACTGCACCTAATCCTGAACTAAACCTCACCATACATGCTCAGCGATTAATAACCATGCTATGTTCTACCCCCCCCCCCCCCCAGTAAAGGTGTTTCAGCGAGGACGGGAGGCAGAGGGGGAGACAAGCATGATGGACAGACATGAAGTGAAGCAGAAAGGAGGAGCAGAAGTCCAGAAGAAGAGAGAACATTCTTGAACAGACAGTAGTGAGCACTTTGCAGGGGGGGCTCACAGAACCTTGGTCAGAAGGCCAGACACGCAGAACGGACAGAAATGCAGAGGGTCCTTAGCCTCAACATTAGGGGAGGGTCTTTAGCCTCAACATTAGGGGATATTGTACATGCTGATCCTTTGGAAGTAGAGGAATAAAGCATGAAGGTGCTGTGAACACACAGGACATACAGCAGGTGTGTTGTTAGGTAATACTTGTGAACCATGATGTGGAGTTCGTCTCTTGTCCACATACTGAAGTAGTAAGAATCCACTACTATTACTACTACTACTACTAGTAGTAGTAGTAGTAGTAGTAGTAGTACGGATAGTTTGAATAAATGAATGGGCATGCATGGGAGGATGATGAAGCAGGGCGTAACTGGGTGTTACATTCTGCTCTTGGTTACGCCCATGGTGGCGGTTCTCCAGCTCTGAAGACCACATCAACCGGCCATGGGCTGGTTGCAGCGCCGGAGCCTCCGGAGCAGTCCCGGCCATGGGCAGGTTGCAGCCTCCGGAGCAGCCCCGGCCATGGGCAGGTTGCAGCCTCCGGAGCAGCCCCGGCCATGGGCAGGTTGCAGCTTCTCACATTTCCAGCCCCAACAAATATGAGGCAGAGCTCCGGCCAGCACGTGAAACACACTTCACTGCGGACGGAGCCTGTCGTGCCGACGTGTTGGGATTTCTTGCCGTTACTGACCCTCCCGAGGACTGGCCTGGAGGAGGATGTGTGCTATGACAACTTTCTGCCCTCCTGCCAGCGAGGCGGTGCGGATGAATGAGAGGCAGAAAACACGCTTCATGCAAGTGATGCATTCCCGTCCGGGGGCGTTGAGAACGAGGCGCGAGGCGGGATGTGGTTTCAGACACCATGCTCGCGGCTCTCCCTCCCTCCCTCCCTCCTGCCTCCCCGCAGGCCTGCTGTTCCTGCGCCAGCAGCGGGGGCCGTGTAGCGCTCAGGTGCCGCTCGCTTCTCGCAGGATACCTTGCAGCACCAAGCCAAATGCGGCGTCGCTCGGTCGTCGTGTTTAGTCGGCAAACAGCAGGCTAATTTGTACTCAGAAGTGCATCAAACTGCCTTACCTTGCAAGAGTACGTATTGTGTACTGGGTCCATGTTCATAATCTCTTCTACGGTGCCGGTCAGAACTATATTAGCCTCCTCTTCTCTTTTCTCCAAGTCCTTCTCGGGGCAACTTTCACAACACCGCTGACAGAAAACCGCCAGCGCGAGCAGTGCCCACCCGCACCCGCGAGGTCTCCGCGGTGAACTCATGTTGTCCACGCAGCACAGCGCAACTTCCACGAATGAACCGGTTCTGCAGCGTCCAGAACTATTCTGATTGTGAGGCTTTTAAATGTCGGCCGGCCTTTGCCTACTTGCATAAAGAAGACTTTCTTCCCCCACTCTCCAGCCGAATTTCCTGCACTGACCGGACGACTTGAAGTCTTGCTGCCACCGTCTCGGAAACGAGGAAGGGTTGGGATTGGGATCCCTCCCAAGGAACAGGCTGCACTCCTCCTCCTCCTCCCCCCTGCCACATTCACGCTCTGTTATTTCACAATGACGTAGGTCATTTGCATGCAATCTAGAAGTCTGACCCGGCAAATCGAAGGACCTGCGGGGTCTGGGATATCTGCCGAAAGTGGTCTCAAACGCCCCCAGTCGGAGAAAGGGTACCTTCAACCATGAACAACCACTGAGCCGGGCAGGAGAAACCGCCATGATTCTGCCCACACACAGACTACCGGAGTCTTCCCAGAGCCTGGGCTTTGTTAAAATTTAAACACTTCTTTCCCTCCGCAAACCGAAGGTCAGTACACATGGGAGTGGTTAGGGACAGTGGGATAATTTACATAGACAGACACGAGGTCAGTTTTCCTCAGGAAGCACTGAACCATTTGCACATCTTTCCTGAAAAACTTCCCGCAACTCTTCATCATGTTCACTGCCCCACCAACTGCCCTTTCCCAGCACCCCCTCGCCCCACACGTACTTCTCACCGAGACCTGCGCCAGAAGACACACTTCAACAAACACTGGACTGGCAGATATGTTCACATGTATTTCTGTCGGTCAAACAATATCCAGAAAGGATGAAAGGAGGTGAAAATGGAAGACACTGACCTACAGCCCCCATGTGAGGGCCCCTAGCTGATATTAACAAGTGATGCTGAAAACGTTTCACCGGCTCCTCCTGCGTCGGTTGTTAGACAATAATACCTTGTTCTGCTGTCTTGATGGAATTTGGAGGTTTACTTGCATGATGATGCCCCACAAAGATGTGAGACTATGTTACATGTTGCCCCACAAAGATGTGAACCTATGTTACATGTTGCCCCACAAAGCTGTGAACCTATGTTACATGTTGCCCCATAAAGATGCGAACATATGTTACATGTTGCCCCACAAAGCTGTTAACATATGTTACATGTTGCCCCACAAAGCTGTGAACCTGTTACATGTTGCCCCACAAAGCTGTTAACATATGTTACATGTTGCCCCACAAAGCTGTGAACCTGTTACATGTTGCCCCACAAAGATGCGAACATATGTTACATGTTGCCCCAAAAAGCTGTGAACCTATGTTATATGTTGCCCCACAAAGCTGTGAACCTGTTACATGTTGCCTCACAAAGATGTGAACATATGTTACATGTTGCCCCACAAAGCTGTTAACCTATGTTACATGTTGCCCCATGAAGCTGTGAGACTATGTTACATGTTGCCCCACAAAGCTGTTAACCTATGTTACATGTTGCCCCATGAAGCTGTGAGACTATGTTACATGTTGCCCCACAAAGCTGTGAGACTGTTACATGTTGCCCCACAAAGCTGTGAACCTGTTACATGTTGCCCCACAAAGCTGTGAGACTATGTTACATGTTGCCCCACAAAGCTGTGAGACTATGTTACATGTTGCCCCACAAAGCTGTGAGACTATGTTACATGTTGCCCCACAAAGCTGTGAAACTGTTACATGTTGCCCCACAAAGATGTGAACATATGTTACATGTTGCCCCATGAAGCTGTGAACCTATGTTAGATGTTGCCCCATGAAGCTGTTAAACCTATATTAGATGTTGCCCCACAAAGATGTGAATATATGTTACATGTTGCCCCACAAAGCTGTGAACCTGTTACATGTTGCCCCACAAAGATGTGAACATATGTTACATGTTGCCCCACAAGACTGTGAGACTATGTTACATGTTGCCCCACAAAGCTGTGAACCTGTTACATGTTGCCCCACAAAGATGTACACATATGTTACATGTTGCCCCACAAAGCTGTGAACCTATGTTACATGTTGCCCCACGAAGCTGTGAACCTATGTTACATGTTGCCCCATGAAGCTGTTAAACCTAACACACACATCCAAACTAACACACACCTCCAAACTAACACACATCTCCAAACACACACATCCAAACTAACACACATATCTCCATACTAACACACACATCCAAACTAACACACACATCCAAACTAACCCACATCTCCAAACTAAAACACATCCAAACTAAAACACATCCAAACTAACACACACATCCAAAGTAACACACATTTCCAAACTAACACACATCTCCAAACTAAAACACACGTCTCCAAACTAAAACACATCCAAACTAACACACACATCCAAAGTAACACACATCTCCAAACTAACACACATCCAAACTATCACACATCTCCAACGTAATCACTAATCATTCTCCAAGTAAGAAGGAGTTCAGTCCCGCGGCTCATGGTGATGAAGGCCCTGAATGGATGGCTCCACGTCTGAAAATTAAAGGGATATTCAGAAGAGTTGTCTCTTTCTGTTTCAACAGCAGATTGTGTACTTGGTTTTAGTTTCATACTGGAACATTAGAAAAAGTTATCTTGACCTGCCATGGGTATTTGGCATAGACATTGAATGCCTAGAAAACTGGGTGTCAGCAAGGGCACGTTGTTTCCTTCTTCAAATCCAACTCGTATTCATGTATTTATGTATTACTGCCCCATGATGCCCTTTTTCATTGTCTCGCCACATGTCCAACTTCCTTTGTCTTTTTCTTGTGAAATGAGCTCCATTAGTGCAGCGGCAACATTTACTGGATTTTGCTCTGGGAAGGGAATTCCAGCTGCAGATTGACCATCGAGCCCTGAAGTGGATGCACTCAGTGCAACATCAGAATTCCCGATCCCGCGGTGGTGTCTCGCCCTCCAGCCGTACCAGTTCATCCAGGTTTCTTCTAAAGGGGGGCTTTAATTCTCTGACCTGCCTGACCTTTAAGAAGTGCACTGCCCCTCTGAAATGGCTTCAGTACAAAGGAGCACCAATTAAGGGAAGATTGATGCCACCTGCGTCAAACTGGTATTCATTAGAGGCCCTCTCCCTGATGGGCCACAGACAGCAGGTGACAGGTATAAAAGGTGTGCGAAGAGGGAAAAACACAAACGGTTGTTCTGTGTTCTCCCTCTCCAGGACCAGGGAGAGGAGGTTCAGTGTTCTGTAGGTCGAGAGGATTGTTTTTCCTGCAGAAGAAAAAGTGGTTGAAATGTTTTGTTTTGGGGGGTTTTTTGTGGCCGATCTGGATGAATGTTTTTTTATTCTGAACATCAATTCCCGCATGCTGGTCCATCCTTCCCATTCACACTACCGACCATCCTCAAAGCATAACGTTTTGGATGGTGATTCTGATCAATGATCAACTCTGTATTGATAACACGAAGACGCCCACTCAGGTTGAAGCCAACTGAATCAGGAATTAGGAACACTTGTCATTTCATTTCACGTACTTGTATAAATGAAATGACAAATAATTTCCCCCAGCCCACAGCAGAGCAACACAAAGACAAAACACATATCCAAAAACTATCAAGAACTACTAGAACACGTATCCAAACTGATACGTATATCTAAACTCAACGAAAAATTACTGTCCAAGGGAATGAACGCCAACCGGAATGACTGTCGGAAATGCAGGTCTGCATGGACTAGCAGTTAGCTTAGCCTGCCCCACTTCTGCGTCCTGTCAGACCGCCCCCGGTGTTGCCTCCTCGGGTACAGTTCCGGGCAGGGCTGTGGTCCCTGAGCCCACAGGACGCAGCACCAGCTCTCCCAGCCAGAGCCGGCCCAAGGCATAAGCAAACGAAGCGGTCGCTCCCCAAGAGCACTTGAAATGTCAAACAGGGCAGATAGATAAATATATATGTTTTTGTGTGTGTGATATGTCAGTACTAATCACAAAAAAACAAAAACTACATATTTTGATATCATGTTGTTAACAGACTGACAAATTAATGCTACCGGTTTAATCATTTCCGCCGCCTACGTCAGAGCTGGGGTCAGGTTCATGCGCATTATAACTGGAAGCAAGTGCATCGCGACAGTATGTCACCTAAAAGGGTTTATCTGTCTGGCGCAGAGAAGGGTGGGCAAATCAAATTCTGCTTAGGGCCCCATAAAGCCTTGGGCCGGCTCTGATCCCAGCCATCAAACGAAGACAAAATTGAGACGCAGACGTGGACAAAGAAACTGCATGGATGGTACTGGGTGAGGCCGCCGCAACCGTGAATTCACGCCGCCATCTTCCCACACCGGTACTGAGTGAGGCCGCCACAACCGTGAATTCACGCCGCCATCTTCCCACGCCGGTACTGGGTGAGGCTGCCGCAACCGTGAATTCACGCCGCCATCTTCCCACACCGGTACTGGGTGAAGCCGCTACAAACATGGATTCACGCCGCCATCTTCCCACACCGGTACTGGGTGAAGCCGCTACAAACATGGATTCACGCCGCCATCTTCCCACGCCGGTACTGGGTGAAGCCGCTACAAACATGGATTCACGCCGCCATCTTCCCACACCGGTACTGGGTGAGGCCGCCGCAACCGTGAATTCACGGCGCCATCTTCCCACGCCGGTACTGGGTGAAGCTGCTACAAACATGGATTCACGCCGCCATCTTCCCACACCAGAAGCGAAAGAAACTCAGCAACTGTATTTGTATTCCTTCAGGAAAGTTCAATTGCATCTGAGGGTTTCTACCAGCTTGTCACTATGACGAGCTGTGCAGCATACAGTTGAAAGACAGCAAAGGATGCAATAAAACTGCACAGGTGAAAGCAACATGAGAAGAAACAGTAATTTATCATAATCTTATGGTTGTAGAGTTATTTTCAACGTTAAATTCTCAACTGCATGTTTTGATATATAATGGCACACAATCATTACTTAAAAACATATTGTAGCGAAGTCGCTACCCCGTCAGAATTGTGCCGCCCTGTTTTACCCATCAGGCACTGCGTGCAGATTATCAGTTGTCATTAAATGTTTTGTAAGTGTTTTATGTGGTTTTATGTGTTTATGTGATTACTATTTGTTGTGGTGTAATTGAAGTTGTCATTCTGTTGTGTTGTGTAACCTTGGTACTGAAGCCCTGATCAACTTTGCTGTTCGAGTAGATGACCGCCATATATTGTGTCACATTTCTCGTAAGTTCTTGTCTCTGCGTGAGTTCAATAGAGAAGACTGAAAGGTTACCTTTGTCGGTACTTCTACGTTCACCACATTGGTGTCACAAGTGGGATTGCAGCCAATACCCACAAACAGAAAATGGCAACGTCAAGAAGAAACTTCGATGTAGAGCCCCGCGAGATTGAGCACTAAATCGAGTGTCTGGAAAACGAACTTTCCCGGGGAGAGAGCATCGTCGTTCGGAAGAAGATGTCCCGCGGAGGAAGGGCCGACGGAGCCAACGCCCCCCCGTCCTTCAGCGATTCAGAGGCGGCAACTGTTAAAGTGTGTTGTTACCTTCTACTAATGAGACGTTACAACTCGTTTCAACCCCACGGGGCTATAAACTTTAATAATAACTTCGGCACGTAAGGTTATGCATCATGCTCGGTCCGTTATTCCAGGTGCAACAACCTAAACGACCCCTGTGTAAACAAGGAACTAAACAATGGTTCCTAACAATAGTTCCTATTGTTACATCCTTTCTCTTTTCAGTTTCTTCTTTTTTTTTAGAACCTTTAATACATTTGCCGCCATGCCGCCGCCGCCATTACGTCACCGGTCACCGTCACCACTTCGCTGACGAACGTCACTACAACCCCAGCACCCCCTGCTAATGTGATGCTGCCATCCACAAGCATCTTCAAGCTCCCACGGTGTGCGGGCATCACGGCCCTGGAGCCATACCTAGCTCAAGTGAAACTGGTAGCAAGTCACAACCAGTGGAGCACCCAAGACACGGATGTTCATGTTGCCCTGGCGCTCGAAGGGAATGCGCTGCAGGTATTGCTCGAGGAGGATTAGTGTAGGATTACGCAGGATTACGAGACACTGGCCGCTGCTTTAGAACGACGCTTTGGCCAATGGGTCTCTACTGACAGCATGCGAGACCGACTGGCCGCCGGCGCTGCCAAGAGGGCAAGAACCTGGGAACCTATGCAGTGGACGTGTGCTTCTTTGCACATCGTGGCTACCCCACCTTTGATCCAGCAGCTCGTGACGAGTTAGCCCTGAGTGCCTTCATCCAGGCGCTCACCCCACAGAGGTTGAAGGAGCAGTACCTCCGCATCACAGCACCTACAGCCTTCAAGACTGCATTGGAAGAGGCAGAGAGGGTGGAGGCTGTGATGGCCCCACACAACCAACCAAGACCCCGAGTGCGTCAGGCTGAGGTCCACGCAGATGAAGGAGACGTCGAAAGAGGGGTCATCTGCCAGGCTTGTCCGTCACCACGCTGAAAGCAACCAACCAAGACGCCAACCACCCTTCAGACCTTGGTCGCCTCGTGATCCATGCTACCGCTGTGGGGAAGCGGGGTACAAGGCCCGTGACTGCCCTGCCCCTGCACCATGACACCGTAGCGCTCCCCAGTCGGAAAACTAGAATGGGGTGGCACCGCGGGGAGACTGCTTCCCAGCCAACTGACCATATCCCCCATTGAGAACTCTTCCCAGATCGGCAGAGTGGGCCACGCACGCACGGTCTCTATCTTTGTTGCTCCATTGGTGGACACTGCTGCTGGGCCCTTGTGGACACAGGGTCCACCATCTCCACTGTGCGTCCAAGGGTGCTGCCAGAGACAGAGTGGAGGCCCACCACCTGTAAAATCAGAACTGTGACCGGGGAACTAACCAGCATGCTGGGGAAGAGAGCACTGCAGGTTCAGGCAGGGAAAGTTGCAGCCACCCACGAGTTTTGGTTGGCTGAAATACAAGACCCTTGCATCATCGGGTTGGACTTGCTGACTCGCTGGGGGGCTCTGGTCGATGTGTCGAGTAATGCCATTCACCTCGGCACAGAGACCCTGGCCCTCCGGCGCCGTCCAGAGAGGAAGGTGGGACGTATCCACATCCAGCCAACTCCACCTGTCACCATTCCGCCGCCGCCGCCGCCCCCACCTCCACTGCCAACCGAGGGGATGACGACACTGCCCGGCCCACCAACAATGACGACGACCCTCATTGAGGCTACCATTCCTCGGACACCCTCACCGGACAATGTTGCGGCCATCCAGGATCTGTATCAGCGGAGCAGTGAAGGGCTGGACCCTCAGCAGAGTCAACAGCTGAAAGACAGACCTGCTCCAACAGTTCGCTGAGATTTTCGCTGCACGCGAAGCGGATTGCACCCAGACCAACCTGGTGCAGCACACAATCGACACTGGTACAACCCCGCCCATTAGACTGCGACCCTACCGGTTGACGCTTACCAAGCGTGAAGCTGCAGAGCGGATGATTCTAGAGATGGCCGCGGCTGGGGTGATAGAGCCATCCAACAGCCGTTGGGCCACCCCTGCCATCCTGGTCAAAAAGAAGGATGACACCTGGAGGTTCTGTGTGGACTTTCGTCGGCTGAACAATGCAACCCGTAAGGACTCCTACCCCTTGCCTCGCATTGACAACGCTCTGGACCACATCGCAGGGTCGCAGTGGTTCAGCTAACTTGACCTACGGAGCGGTTACTGGCAGGTGGAGCTAGCACCAGAAGCCAGACCCAAGACGGCCTTCACCATCAGTCAGGGACTCTGGCAGTTTCGTGTGATGCCCTTTGGTCTCTGCAATGCCCCCGCCACGTTCGAGGGACTAATGGAGAGGGTGCTGGCTCACATTCCCCGCACCCGGTGCGTGGTTTACCTCGATGACCTTCTGGTTCATGCCGCTGACTTCGAGCTGGCCCTAGAGAACCTCCGTCAGGTCTTCCAAGCCATTCGGGGGGCGGGCCTGCGCCTGCACCCCAAGAAATGCAACCTCCTTCGACGTGAGACCAAGTTTTTGGGCCATGTGGTGGGGGCAGAGGGCATGGCCCCTGATCCTACTAAGGTGGAGGCGGTCGAGAAATGGCCAGTTCCGCGAAACGTCAGCAAGGTGCATAGCTTCACGGGGCTCGTCTTCTACTACCGACGTTTTGTTTGCAACTTTGCCTCCATTGCTAGTCCCCTACACTGTCTCACCGAGAAGGGACGGGAGTTCCACTGGGACGACAACTGTGCAGCCGCCTTTGCCCGGCTGCGCACCGCCTTGATCACTGCACCCATCCTGGCCCTTCCTGATCCTAAGTGCCGCTTTATTGTGGACACAGACGCCAGCAATGTGGGGCTGGGGGCCGTCCTGTCTCAGGAGGTTGCTGGGGGAGAGAAAGTGGTGGCTTACTACAGTCGTGTCTTGAGCCGCCCTGAACGCAATTACTGCATTACACGACGCGAGCTCCTGGCGGTGGCCACGGCGTTCAATCATTTTCGCCCCTATCTCTAAGGCCAGGCCTTTCTCCTGCGGACGGATCATGCGGCCCTGATCTGGCTGCTCAGGTTTAAGGAGCCCGAAGGCCAGGTGGCTAGGTGGATTGAGGAGCTGCAGAGCTACGACTTTGAGACCCGGCACCGAGCTGGGCGCCTGCACAGCAATGCAGATGCCCTTTCCCGTCGTCCCTGCAAGGATTGCAGACATTGTGAGCGCCAAGAGGAGCGAGCCAGAGTAATCCTCCAAGTGTCCACCACGCGGCAGGTTGAGCCAGAGGAGGCGTGGCTGATGGCAATGGACAAGCAGGAGTGGCAAACAGCGCAGGATAGTGATCCCACCCTGGTCAGGGTGGGACAGTGGGTCGACGCCAAGGCCCGCCCCCACTGGCAAGCTGTCTCTGCCATGTCGGTGGAGACCAAGGCCTACTTTTCCCAGTGGGCCACCTTAGATAGCGGGTCTGGCAAGCGCCGGGCCGGGGAAGAAGTGTGTGGCAGTTACTGGTGCCCAAGGACTGGCGCCAACGAGTGCTACGGGTGGCCCACGGCTTGGTGGGGGCAGGTCACTATGGGGTGGCAAAGATGCTGAACAAACTGCGCCAACGGTTCTACTGGGCCGGATGCAGGCATGACACTGAACTTTTTGTGAACTGTTGTGATGCCTGCACCGTCAAGAAAGGACCAACCAGACGCTCCCATGCCCCTCTACAACAATATCAGGTGGGGGCCCCCATGGAACAGGTAGGTATGGAATTTCTTGGCCCATTTCCCACCACAGACAACGGACACTGGTACGTCCTTGTGGCCATGGACTTCTTTACCAAATGGCCTGAGGCGTATGCGGTCCCAGACCAGAGCGCTGCCACTACAGCTGAGCGGCTGGTGTGTGAGATGTTCTGTCGGTTCGGTGCGCTCGAGGAAATACACAGCGATCAAGGGCGGAACTTCGAGGCACAGGTGTTCGCTGAGGTGTGTCAACGCATGGGGGTGAAGAAGACCAGGACAACGCTCCCCCCCCCCCGAGCAACGGACTGGTGGAGAGGTTCAATCGAACGCTCACAACACAACTCGCTATTGTCACCTCACAGCACCAGCGAGACTGGGACTGTCATCTACCCCTGGTCCTGTGGGCATACCGGTCGGCAGTACAAGAAAGTATTGGGTGCACACCGGCCGCGCTCATGTTCGGGGGAGAACTGCGGACCCCTGTGGACTTAGCCTTTGGCACTCCCCCGGGCACTGACCTTCCCAAGATACCCGGTTTCGAGTACCTGCGGGACGCTCGTTGTCAGGGCCGCTCCTTCACCCCAGGAGCAAAGGTGTGGGTCTTCAACCCAACCCGGAAGAGAGGAGTCTCCCCCAAGCTCGCCAACCAGTGGGTGGGGCCCTGTGAGGTGTTGGAGCAGCTTTCGGATGTTGTGTACCGGGTGAAACTGTGTGTGCGGGGGCGGGTGGTAGTTCTGCACCGGGACCGTTTGGCACCTTACCGCCCCTTGGCTGAAGAACCTGTAGATCAGTTTAGCCCACCCGGGACGGTCCCTCCTACACCCACAAGCCCTACCAACCGGATGGACAGTGGGGAACAGGGACCCGTGCCCCCGCGGCGGCGGAGACGGCTTCCCCTTCGCTATAGGGACTTTGTTGTCGGCTGAGGACAGGCGACACGCTGGAGGGGGTAATGTAGCGAAGTCGCTACCCCGTCAGAATTGTGCCGTCCTGTTTTACCCATCAGGCACTGCGTGCAGATTGTCAGTTGTCATTAAATGTTTTGTAAGTGTTTTATTTGGTTTTATGTGTTTATGTGATTACCATTTGTTGTGGTGTAATTGTAGTTGTCATTCTGTTGTGTTGAGTAACCTTGGTACTGAAACCCTGATCAACTTTGTTATTCGAGTAGATGAGTCCCATGTATTGTATCACATTTCTCGTAAGTTCTTGTCTCTGCGTGAGTTCAATAAAAGAGATTGCAAAGTTACCTTTGTCGTTACCTCTACGTTCGCCACAATATTATGGGATGTATAAATGCTTACCTAGGCAAAAACAAGTTGCTGTGACTGTGTCCGCTACTCTACCACTGATAGCGAGAATACCAAGGTGGTGTTGTGGTGGCTTCACAGATTTTAGATCATCATCAATCCAGAGTTTATTATAGATCAGTAGTTCCAGACTCAGATGACTCAAGTTCCTGTGAAGATCCAGAACAGCGGGGCTAAGGTAGCTCAAGGTTAGGTGCTATTGGACACAGAATCCCTTCCCCGCTACACCTATACCCTCAGGGATGTCCTACACTGATGTTGGTCAAAGTCAAAGTTGGTCAAAGTTGGTCAAAGTGGCTGCTCCCATTAGGGGGCGCCACAGCAGATCATTCGTTTCCATCTTTCATATCTCTGCATTTTCCTCTGTCACACCAGCAACCTGCATGTCCTTCCTCACCACAATCAAAAACCTCCTCTTTGGCCTTCCTCTTTTCCTCTCCCCTGGCAGCTCCATATTCAGCATCAGAATCAGAATCAGAATACTTTATTCATCTCCGAGGGGAAATTGAGTTCTATTACAGACACTCACGCTCTAATAACTAAAAATTAACAAGATAAGAAAATAGAAACAGAAACAAACAGAAATAAAAGATAAAATAAGAAATAGAAATAAGAACAAAATATATCAACAAGCATTGTGCACATAACACCCTATCTATACTGCACTAGCGCAGCACACAGCAAGCAGCACAAACAAAACTCAACAGGGCCAATCCAATGACCATTAACTCAAGAGTGTCTGACAGTCTGAGTCTGAGGGGGGAGTTGTAAAGTTTGATGGCCACAGACAGGAATAACCTCCTGTGGCGCTCTGTGGTGCTTTTCGGTAGAATGAGTCTATTACTAAAAGTACTCCTGTGCCCAACCAGCATGTCATGGAGTGGGTGGGAGACATTGTCCATGATGGCACGGAATTTCAACAGCGTCCTCCTCTCAGAAACCGTCGCCAGAGAATCCAGTTCCACCCCCACAATGTCACCGGCCTTGCGGATCAGTTTATTGAGCCTGTTTGCATCCGCTACCCTCAACCTGCTGCCCCAACACACAACAGCAACCAGGAGAGCACTGGCCACCACAGACTCATACTACATCCTGAGCATTGTCTGGCAGATGTTGAAGGACCTCAGCCTCCTCAAAAAGTAGAGACGGCTCTGTCCCTTCTTGTAGAGGCATCAGTGCTCTTAGCCCAGTCCAGTTTATTGTCTATATACACCCCCAGGTACTTATAGTATTCCACAGTGTCCACACTGACCCCCTGGATGGAGACAGGGGTCACTGGTGTCATGTCCCTCCTCAGGTCAATAACCAGCTCCTTTGTCTTAGTCACGTTGAGCTGCAGGTTGTTCTGCTCACACCACGTGACAAAGTTTCTCATCAGCATCCTTCTCCCAATATACCCAGCATCTCTCCTCCACACATGTCCAAACCATCTCAATCTTGCCTCTCTTGCTTTGTCCAAACCATCCAGCCTGAGTGGTCCCTCTTATATACTCGTTCCTAATCCTGTCCTTCTTCATCACTCCCAATGAAAATCTTCACTCTGCCACCTCCAGCTCCGCCTCCTGTCTTTTTGTCAGTAACACTGTCTCCAAACCATACAACATAGCTGGCACTTTGGTTCACCTGCGCCCAGTCTCCTTGATGGGCCGGTGATGGGGTGCACCTGTGCTGGGGACTATTTGACTGGGTGTTTTGCAGACATTCCCAGTCGCGTCTCGGAAAGGCTTCACGTTAGTCTGCGGAAGCGCTTGGACCCCGAACCCTCATCTGCCTCCTCTATGTGAGAGACTGTCTCGTCTGCCTCCTCTGTGTGAGAGAGCGTTTGCTTAGTTTAGTATTTACGTTCATTCAAGATAGCGTTATTGCCTGCCCTGTTTGGCAGTGGTCTTTATTTGGTTATTTTTTGTTTTGTTTTGCTGAAGTCGTTACAGCAAGACTCGACCTGACACGGGCCCAGCAGAGCTGAAGCAGTTGTGCATCGCCATTACCACCCAAGGTGCAGTTCTGGGTGAACTCGACACCAAGCTGCAGTCGCTGAAGGCGAGCGTCCGCTCCGTCTCCAGGTCTGTTGGAGCGATCCACCCCATGCTTCAGCAGCTGACAGCGGATCGCTCCAAGCTACAGCAGGTCCAGCCTCAAAAGCAGCAGATGATTGCCGCCATCACCAGCCTCACCACTGCTCCCAGGCAGCTACAGCCTGCCCAGACCGCGCCATCTGTGTCAGCAACGGATAACCAGCAGCCGGCCTCCCGGTCTACTGGGACTGAACTTGCTAGCCCCCATCCTTTCTACCGCCCGGCAAACTGCCAATCGAGGGTGTTATGTATGCACACATCGACAGTGCTGCATTTGATTTGGTGCTGTTCTATTGTGCTGGGATCGATTGGTGATGCCTGCGGGCATGATCGGGTCTGCCTATGATGCTGGGTCAGTCTAAATAAAGTATGCCACGGAGAGGTTGTGTCGAGCGACAGCGCTGTGTCCTGACGTGATTTCTAAATACAATATTGGCGACGAGGATGGCTGATATCTCTCTCCCACCACCTGCCCCCTTCCTGGCATTACCTGGCGAGCCTCCGGTACCATGGACTCGCTGGCTACATAGTTTTGAAAATTACATCATCGCCTCAGGGCTCGACGACGTGAGCCAGGCTAGGAAGACGGCTCTGTTGCTACACTGCTTGGGAGCAGAGGGTCATCGTGTGCTCGGGTCTCTGGGGAACGTCAAAAGCTTTGCCGAAGCTGTGGGACTTATGAGCACCCATTTCGCTGCTCCACAGAGTGCCCTCCTTCGGCGATTTATATTCCGTCAGCGACACCAACTGCCTGGTGAGTCTGTGCGGCAGTACGTAGCTAATTTGCGAGGGCTAGCTAGCTCATGCAAGTTTGGCGCGCTTCAGGACGAGATGGTTCGCGACCAGCTAATCGAACACACCAACAACGCAAAGGTGCGTGAGACTCTCCTGCTGGAAAAAGACGATCTGCTGCTGTCCAGAGCAATTACCATCGCACTACAGGTTGAGGGAGCAGCTGAGTGTGCTGCTATGCTAAATACACAGCAAGTGGCCACCTCCAGTCAAGCTGCCAACGACTCCTCCCTCTACTCACGGCTGCCCCTCGGGACGCAACCCAACCAGAGCGAGGCGGGCGCCGACTCCACTGGGGACGTCTTGCAACTGCAACGACGGCGTTCTCGGCCCCGCCCTCAACAGTCCTGTGGTAACTGTGGGTCTCGGTCTCATGTTTCAAGGGCTCAGAACTGCCCTGCCCTTGGCCAGACATGCCGTAGCTGCGGTACGGTTGCCAACGTCTGTCGATCTTCCCCGGCTGGGTCAGAGGGCCACACCCCCCAGTCTTCAACCGCCGTCATTCACAAGGTGAGCTCTGGGCCCGTGTCATTCAAATCATGCACAGTCAACATTAATGATGTGTGCATCCCCCTGCTGTTGGACACCGGTGCAAGTGTGTCTCTCCTGAATGTTGATACCTACAGTCAATTTTTCGGTTCACTGCCACTGTCCGCACCCTCAGCTGTCCTCTGTGGGTATGGTGACTCCAAAATCGATCTGGTTGGCTCTCTCCAACTGACTGTCCGCTATGGAACCAAGCTGGTGCCCAATGCAGTTTTTCATGTGGCACGCCGTGGGGCCAACCTGATGGGCCTGGACCTGTTCTCCGCTCTGGGGTTCTCCCTCTTAGACGCAAGGGGGGCAGCAATCCTGACTGTCGCCACACCTTGGCAGCAGAAGTGGCCATCGCTGTTTATGGGGCTGGGCTGCCTCTCCGCCTTCACCCATCAACCTCTCCTCAACCCTGCTGTGAAATCTGTCATCCAACCACCGCATCCCGTTGGCTCTCCGTGATGGGGTCTCCGCCGAGCTGCAACAACTGCTGGAAGCTCGCATCATTGAACCGGTGGACGCGTCACTTTGGGTCTCAAACCTCGTGGTGGCTAAGAAGAAGTCGGGGGGCCTGCGTGTCTGCGTCGATCTACGTGCAGTAAATAAGGTAGTGGTCCCTGATAAGTATCCACTGCCCACCTCAGAAGAACTCACTGCTCAGTTCTATGGCTCTGAGGTGTTCTCCAAGCTCGACCTCAGACAGGGGTACTTACAGGTGCCCCTCCACCCCAGCAGCCGAAACCTCACAGCCTTTGTGACACATGCAGGAGTGTTTCGCTACACCAGGATGCCTTTCGGTCTCAGCTCCGCCCCTACCTGCTTCCAGAAAATCATGGTCTCCGTGCTGGCTGGCATACTGGGCGTGGCCATTTATCTGGACGATATAGTGGTACACGGGCCCACCAGTGAAATCCACGTCAAGCGCCTTAACATGGTCTTTGCAGCCCTGTCCAAGCACAAGCTAACTCTCAATGCTGAGAAATGTGTCCTCTCTGTGCCAGCCATCGACTTCGTGGGGTTCCGGCTGTCAGCGAGCGGTGTAACTCCACTACAATCCAACGTGGACGCCATTCAGGCCATCCCTGAGCCCAGCTCGGCCGCCCAGGTCGCCTCCTTCCTGGGTATGACAAGTTACTACCTGAGGTTTCTTCCCCAGTACTCTGCGACCACAGCCCCCCTGCGCCAGCTGCTGCGTAAGGACGAGCCATGGGTGTGGTCAAAGGCATGCAGTGACGCTGTGCGTGATCTCAAGACTCAACTGACTTCACCACCAGTGTTGGCTCACTTCGACATCTCCAGCTCCACCTTTGTGACCTGTGACGCATCAGCCACAGCGATAGGGGCCGTGCTGTCTCAAACCCAGAACGGTGTGGAGAAGCCCATTGCCTTCGCCTCCCGTGCCCTCAACCTGACCGAGCAGCGGTACTCCGTGGGTGAGCATGAGGCGTTAGCCTGTATCTGGGCTTGTGAAAGGTGGCACCTCTACCTCTATGGCCGCTCCTTCACCCTCAGGACAGATCACCAGGCCCTGACAGCGCTGTTGTCCACATCTGGGACAGGCCACAAACCCCTGAGGCTGCACCGCTGGTCTGACCACCTCCGCCAGTACAACTTCAGCCTGCAGTTCACCCCAGGCAGAGACAATGTTGTCGCCGACCTGCTCTCTCGCTCTGTCTCCACCCCAGCTCCACAGACGGACACTGACTGTGTGGAAAAGGACATTGTCCAAATGCTACACACACCCCTCCAGGCCACTGTCTCTCTGCAGGAGCTGAGGGCAGCCTCCGAACAGGACCCTGTCCTCTCCCAGCTCCGCACCTACATCCAGAACGGCTGGCCTCACAAGGTCCCAGAGGAGCTGGCTGCGTTCGCCCGAGTCAGACAGGAGCTCTCCTGCTGGAACGACACCTGCGTGGCACGTGGGTTTTGCACAGTGGTCCCAGCTGCTCTCCGTGCACGTGTTTTGAATACGGCGCATGAAGGCCACCTGGGCATTGTGAAACTGAAACAGCGCTGCCGAGACCTGGTGTGGTGGCCGGGGATAGACAGAGATATTGAGGCTCTGGTGAAGGACTGTTCTGCCTGACAAGACTGGCCACCAGGCTCCCCCACCCCTGCAACCTCTCGCCTGGCCCTCTCAGCCCTGGGAACACCTGCAGTTGGACATTTGTGGTGAGATCCATGGAGTTCCCCACCACCAACGCTTCATGGTGGTCGCCTACGATCTACACTCAAAATGGCCTGAACTCACCACTTCCGGCACTGTGACCTCACAGATCATCATCGACTTCCTGGACTCTCTTTTCTCTCGCTGGGGCCTCCCAAAGGCCATCACCACTGACAACGGCCCTCAGCTGGTCTCTGCTGAGTTCACTGCTTATCTCGAAAGCAAGGGCATCCGTCATATACGCACTGCGTACTACCACCCCCAGGCCAATGGTGGCGTTGAACGTTTTCACCAGTCACTGAAGAACGGCCTCAGAGCACACATGGCCCAAAGGTGCTCTTTCACGCAGGCCATCCGTCACACTCTGCTGCACTATCGGGCCACACAGCACTCGACCACAGGCGTCTCCCCAGCCTCTCTCATGCTAGGCCGGGAACTGTGCATGCCCCTTGACAGGCTCCGCCCCTCCACACCTCAGGCACCTCCCTCTGGGGTCAGAGCCTCAGTCACTCGTCAGCAGATGCGGATGAAGCAACGGTTTGACCAGTCAAAACGAACCAGGGTGCCAGACATCAATGTGTCAGACTGGGTCAGGGTCCGCAGGCCCCACAGGGACAATAAAATGGCTTCATACTGGTCCTCTCCTCTCCAAGTCACCCGTCAGCTGGGCCCAGCCACTTACCTCCTCAGCGATGGCACTCGGTGGCACTCCAGTCGTCTACGGAAGGTGTCAGCTCCGCCACACACAGCTGGTGACACAACCATAGCCATTCCCTCAGCATGGCGAGACGCCCCGGGGCTTCATGCAGCTCCTACACGGGCCCCAGACATTTCTGGGCCTCAGCTTCCCCTGCCATCTCCCTCCCCACCTCGGCCTGCCCAGCCTCAGGCCACCCCGCGACCTGTTCGCACACGTTTACGCCCTGGCCACCTAGAGGACTTTGTGTCAACCTTTCATGTTTGAAATCCTGCCGGGGGGGGGGGGGGAATGTTATGTATGCACACATCGACAGTGCTGCATTTGATTTGGTGCTGTTCTATTGTGCTGGGATCGATTGGTGATGCCTGCGGGCTCTGGGTTGTTTGATCGGGTCTGCCTTTGGTGCTGGGTCAGTCTAAATAAAGAATGCGACGGAGAGGTTGTGTCGAGCGACAGCGCTGTGTCCTGACGTGATTTCTAAATACAATAGAGGGGTGTTGCCGAGCCGGCTCCAGCCCAAGACCCATTCTGGGGAACCCGCCTGGCCATCGTGGAGTGACATCTGTGCGGTAATTACCGCCGACTCAACAATACGACGACACTGTGGTGTATTGGATCGAGCACTCGGTGCTCGATTGTGTTGGACTGTCACCACTACTGAGTTCTGTAATACACTGATCGAGCCTAGTAGTGTGTGATGTCTCCGTCAGTAAAGATCAGACTTGTGCCGCATCCTCGTCTCCGTGTACTTATATATAATAGTGATTAAGTTAGTAACCCACGAATAGTAACACTACAATAGTGTACATAAGAGAAGTCACAACATGGTGTCAGAAGACGGAGTTAGGGTATAATTCGAGGGCGGTACTTCAACGAGTTCGCTGGTAGCTGAGGCAGCTAGTTAACACGTGCTAGCCTGCGCACAAATATGGAACAGTTCAAGCCGCCACCACCGCTGATACTTACCGGGAATGTCGCAGAAAACTGGAGAAGACGGGAGCAGCGTTTCCAGCTGTACATGACCGCTTCAGGTGCGTTGGATAAGGAAGAGACGGTTAAAATAGCCATTCTGCTTCACACCATCGGCGAGGAGGCGCTAGAAGTGTATAACACACTCACCATCATCCCAGAAGGAGACGACGAATCGATCGAGGACGTTCTGAAAGCCTTCAAGGACTACTGCAGCCCTCGGAAGAACGGCGTGTTCGAACGCCATCAATTCTGGTCGCACACGATGTCAGCAGGAATATCGGTGGACAGATTCATCACAGAGCTGCGCCAGAAGAGCAAAGACTGTGAGTTTGGCAGACATGAAGATGACATGATAAGGGATAAATTAGTGTTCAGCATAAATGATGCCCGTTTGAAAGAAAGACTGTTACGTGATAGTGAGCTTACTTTGCGCAGGGCCGTAGAGATATGTAGATCAGCTGAGCTCGCTAAGTCACAAATACTAGCGATGCAGACGTCACATGTTGTCCAAGACGCCTCAGTGGAGGCATTGAAGAAAGCAACAGGGCAAACGCGCACGGGCAGCTGGAACAAGAACAAAACGAGCAGCAAGAGGCATGTAGCAACAACTCTCTGCCACAAGTGTGGAAATAAACATGAGCCCCGTCAATGCCCAGCTTATGGTGCAGTGTGCCACAAATGTGGTAAGAACGATCATTTTTCCAAGGTGTGTAAATCAAGCACTGAAAAAAGCGGCAATTACAAGACAAAGACAGTGCATAATCTAGAAAGTGAAATTGATTCCTTTTATATATAGGCATGATTGGGAAAATACAAAAACAAAGCAGCCCACCAAGCTAAAGGCACTGTATGGCGTGAAACAGCCACGGTCAGAGGCGTAGCAATTAACTTCAAGTTGGACACAGGCGCCGATGCAAATGTGCTTCCTATGCGCGTATTCCGGCAGCTACCAGGTCCCGTTCAGTTACGGCCCACAAAGACTGTGCTGATTGCTTTTGGTGGTGCACGACTACCCTCAGATGGTGTTGCATCTCTAGATTGCCGCACATCTAAGCATACGGCTAAATTGGACTTCCATGTGTCTAGCCGAGCTGACAAGCCAATCCTGGATGGAGATGCGTGTGAAGAGCTGCAGCTGGTGAGAAGAGTCGAGGCGCTTGCAGTGGAGTCCCCACAACCAGCAAAACCTCCGGCCACCAAAGAGGAGCTGCTGCAGAGGTATGCGGAGGTCTTCACAGGATTAGGCGAATTTCCTGGAGTTCATCACATACACATTGACCCCAGCGTCACGCCTGTGATTCACGCGTGCAGGAACGTACCACTCTCCATCATGGACTGACTAAGAGAGACACTCACAGACTTGCAGAACAGGAAAGTCATAACTCCTGTCAATGAACCTACAGAATGGGTGAACAGTCTTGTTGCCACAAAGAAAAAAAAATGGTGCGCTAAGGGTATGTTTGGATCCTTGCAACCTGAATGAGGCAGTCAAGCGTCAACACTACTCCATTCCTACACCGGAAGACGTGCGCAGCAGGTTTACAGGAAAATCCGTCTTCTCCATCCTGGATGAAAAGGATGGATACTGGCAGATCAAGCTAGATGAGCCGTCGTCTAAGCTATGCACCTTCAACACGCCGTGGGGCCGGTTCCGCTTCCTCAGACTCCCATTCGGGATCAAATCGGCCAGCGAAGTGTTTCAACAAAAGAACTGTGAGACCTTCGGCGATATCCCAGGTGTGTACATTATAGCAGACGACATGATCATCGCAGCGTCATCAGAGCGGGAACACGATGAAATCCTGCAGAAAGTAATGGAGAGAGCCATGACCGCACATGTGAAATTTAACAGGGACAAGATCCAGTTTAAAGTTGATACTGTAAAGTACATGGGACACGTCATCACAGCAGCAGGACAGAGAGCTGACGACACAAAGATCAAAGCGATTGTCGACATGCCAACCCCGGAAGACAGTCTCCAACGTCTGCTGGGAATGACAAAATTCCTAGCGCAATACATACCAAACGAAGCCTCACTTACGGCACCCCTCAGACAGCTGCTCAAGAAGGATGTAGCGTGGCAATGGTGCCCGCACCACAGCTCAGCGCTAAAGGCACTAAAGACCATCCTCACACAAGCCCCTGTGCTGAGATACTACGATCACAAGCAGCCTCTCACTCTACAAGCAGACTCCTCAAAGGATGGACTGGGAGCCTGTCTGATGCAGGACGACCACCCAGTGTGCTATGCCTCACGAGCGCTCACCGACACAGAAAAGAGGTACGCACAGATAGAGAAAGAGTTGCTCGCTATAGTGTTTGCTGCTAAGAGATTCCACCAGTATGTCTACGGCAGACCAGTAACTGTCCAGTCCGATCATAAGCCTCTGGAGGTCATCATGCGCAAGCCGCTGAGCAAAGCACCTGCGCGGCTGCAAGGTATGCTTTTACAACTGCAGAGGTATGATCTGAGTGTAACATACACACCAGGCAAGCACATGTACATTGCCGACACACTCTCACGCGCTACAGCTAGCAGAGAAGGTGACCATATTGATGAAAACCCTTGTGATGAGAGAGTTGTGTATGCCTTGGATGCCACAGATGCCTTGAGCGAGGAAACACTCAGCCAATTAAAGAAAGCAACGGCAGCAGATACCGTGCTGCAAGCTGTGTGTGAGAAACACAAGAAAGGCTGGCCCGTGAAAAAGAAAAGTTTGGACAGAAAACTACACGCCTACTGGGCAGTAAAGGACATTGTAAGCATGGAAGATGACATTGTCTTGGTCGGAGACAAAATCATCATACCCCAGAGCTTCAGGAGCACGATTTTGGAGAAGCTGCATCTTGCACACCAAGGAGTGCAGCGCACAAAAGCCAGAGCAAGAAAGTCTCTCTACTGGCCTGGCATGGCACGAGATATAGAGGCAATGGTGGAAAAGTGCGTGCAATGCCAGCAGCTACAGCAGGCTGAGCCACTTATGCCGCATCAGGTCCCAGAACTGCCATGGATGAAAGTCGGAGCTGACATCTTTGAGCTACACGGTCAGTCATACCTGTTGTTAGTTGATTACCTAACCAAATATCCTGAAGTGCTCAACATGTCTGACAAAACAGCATACACAGTAATCCAGAAGATGAAGTCTGTGTTTGCCAGACACGGGATTCCTAGGGAGATAGTGAGTGACCATGTCCCATTTGCCAGCTATGAGATGAAGTCATTTGCAGCTTCATGGGAGTTCAAGCTCACACACTCCAGCCCAGGTTTTCCCTCTTCAAATGGCATGGCTGAGAGAGCCGTAAAGACAGTGAAACATGCGCTGAAGAAGGCAACGCAGACCGGCACTGACCCACATCTGGTGCTGCTGTCACTGAGGAACACACCGGTGACAGGACTGGACGTATCACCTGCACAAATGTTGATGGGGAGAGTTCTACGAAGCACACTTCCGTGCTCCAGTGCTGTGCTGACACAATCAGTCCCACAGCACATTCACAGCAAGATCCGGAACCTGCAGTTCCGCCAAAAACAACGTTACGACCTGCATGCAAAGCCCCTGCCAGTGTTGACCCCAGGAGACACCGTACACATGCAAACGCGGCGCGGCTGGGAGCCTGCCGTTGTCATCCGACAGCGAGATGAACCACGGTCCTACACTGTGCAGACACCGGCTGGGAGGATGCGAAGAAGGAACAGGCGACATCTGAGGAAGATACATCCGAGCCTATTCAGAGACACGGACAGTGAGGAACATTTTGACCAAGAGATACAACCCTCACAAGCGCCTGTGCCAGTCGACTCACCACCACATGACCTGCCACCACACGACCCTCCTGCGGTGACTACAGGCAGTACACCCACATGCTACACAAAGTGCGGCAGAGCAGTTAGGCGCCCTGCCAGATACAATGACTAACCTCAGGGTTCTTTTGTGTGATCATTCAAGTGTTTATTAAGAAAAAGAAAAAAAAAGAAGGTGAAACAAAGAGTACAAGGTGTGTTTAACCTGAAATGTTGCAAGATTGCTGAATGTTCAAAATGCTTACATGCTAACCACCAGAATGTGAAAAGGAAATGGTTTATGTTGTTTAATGAGAGTCATCTGTCATTTAAAAAACATGCTTTATTAATCATTGAAGTATGCAAGTAGAAAAGACTTGTTCAGTGTTGATGCCATAGTGTTAATGGTTCGGTAAAGGGTCTACTGTTGAAGCAACTGATGAGTAGGCCACATCTCAGTTGGAAAAGAGGGATGTGGTGTATTGGATCGAGCACTCGGTGCTCGATTGTGTTGGACTGTCACCACTACTGAGTTCTGTAATACACTGGTCGAGCCTAGTAGTGTGTGATGTCTCCGTCAGTAAAGATCAGACTTGTGCCGCATCCTCGTCTCCGTGTACTTATATATAATAGTGATTAAGTTAGTAACCCACGAATAGTAACACTACAATAGTGTACATAAGAGAAGTCACAACAGACACCGGACCGCTACCCAGTCCCACACATACAGGATTTTTCCGCTCACGTGGCTGGAAAAGTCATCTTTTCCAAAGGGGACCTCGTCTGTGGATACCATCCGGTGCACGTCCACCCGCTGGATGCCGGTGGTGATCAGCCCATTTGGACTGTTCGAGTTCCTGAGCATGCTGTTCGGCCTCAAGAACGCTGCACAGACGTACCGGCGCCTCATGGATTTGGTGCTACGGGACCTGCCTTTTGTTTTCGTCTATCTTGAGAACATCCTCATTGCCAGCAAAGTTGCGGACAAAACGTTGGTAGTAGGAGAAGAGCACCGTGAAGTGAGTATTTCTTGGGGTGCAGGCACAGGCTTGCCCCCCAAATGGCTTGGAAGATCTGACGGAGGTTCTCTAGGGCCAGCTCGAAGTCAGCGGCATGAACCAGAAGGTCATCAAGGTAAACCACGCACTTGTTGCGGGGAATGTGAGCCAGCACCCTCTCCATTAGTCTTTCGAACATGGCGGGGGGCATTGCAGAAACCAAAGGGCATCACACGAAACTGCCAGAGTCCCTGACCGATGGTGAAGGCCATCTTGGGTCTGGCTTCTGGTTCCAGTTCCACCTGCCAGTAACCGCTCAATAGGTCAAGTGAGCTGAACCACTGTGACCCTGCGATGTGGTCCAGAGTGTCGTCAATGTGGGGCAAGGGGTAGGAGTCCTTATGAGTTGCATTGTTCTGCTGACGAAAGTCCACACAGAACCTCCAGGTGTCATCCTTCTTTTTGACCAGGGTGGCAGGGGCGGCCCAACGGCTGTTGGATGGCTCTATCACCCCGGCCGCAGCCATCTCTAGAATCATCCGCTCTGCAGCTTCATGCTTGGCAAGCGCTAACCAGTAGGGTCGCAGTCTAATGGGCGGGGTTGTGCCAGTGTTGATTGTGTGCTGCACCAGGTTGGTCTGGGTGCACTCCTCCTCGCATGTAGCGAAAATCTCAGCGCAGCTGTCGGATCTGCTGAGGGTCCAGCCCTTCACTGCTCCGCTGATACAGATCCTGGATGGCGGCAACAGTGTTCGGTGAGGGTGTCTGAGGAATGGTAGCCTTTATGAGGATTGTCGTCATTGTTGGTGGGCCGGGCAGTGTCGTCATCACCTCGGGGGACAGTGGGGGTGGGGGCGGCATGGTGACAGGTGGAGTTGGCTGGATGTGGATATGTCCCACCTTTCTCTCTGGACGGCGCCGGAGGGCCAGGGTCTCTGTGCCGAGGTGAATGGCATTACTCGACACATCGTCCAGAGCCCCCCAGCGAGTCAGCAAGTCCAGCCCGATGATGCAAGGGTCTTGTATTTCAGCCAACCAAAACTCGTGGGTGGCTGTGGCTTTCCCTGCCTGCACCTGCAGTGCTCTCTTCCCCAGCATGCCAGTTAGTTCCCCGGTCACAGTTCTGATTTTACAGGTGGTGGGCCTCCACTCTGTCTCTGGCAGCACCACTGGACGCACAATGGAGATGGTGGACCCTGTGTCCACAAGGGCCCAGCAGCGGTGTCCACCAATGGCGCAACAAAAATAGAGACCGTGGTGGCAGCATCGCATTAGCAGGGGGTGCTGGGGTTGTCGTGACGTTGGTCAGTGAAGTGGTGACGGTAACCGGTGACGTAATGGAGGCGGGCGGCGGCGGAATGGCGGCTGTTGGCAGTGGATGGGCGGCGGCCGGCGGACATGTGGTCGGGGATGAAATCAGAGGGGGCCGCGACCTCTCGGCCTCTGCGGGACATCTTCCTCCGAACGTCGATGCTCTTCCCCCGGGAAAGATCTGTTTTAAGACTCCCAGTGAAGTCCTCAATCTCGCGGAGCACCACGTCGAATGTACTTCTTGACGTTGCCATCTTCAGTTTGTGGGTATTATCAGCGATCCCACTTCTGACACCAGGCTGTGACAGTCCAGCCGGGGAATGTAACGATCACGGATGAATAGGGTCGGTAGCCCTTGGCTAACGGGTTTTACCCTTTAGTCGACTGGTTAACGTTGTCGCTTGCGGAGCGGGAGACACGGGTTCACGTTCCGGCTGTGGCGGTTCCCGCGGCTGCCCCCAGAATTCGCTACATTGGTGTCAGAAGTGGGATATGCGCGGACGCGCTTTCCCGAAGGAGGGGGGGGTAGTGTAACGTGCATGGATAAGTAGACACGTTGGTTGACGGGTCGGACGCTTGAGTCGAGCGATAAGCGATATCTCCCGCGCTGTAGGAGTTACGGGTTCGCGTTCCGGCTGCGGCAGTTTCTGTTGTTGCCACGCGTATTCCACTTCTGACACCAATGTAGTGAATTCGGGGGGCACCCACACTAACTGCCGCAGCCAGGACGCGAACCCGCATCTCCCGCACCGCGGGAGACATCGTTAACCGCTCGACTAATGGGTCCGACCCATTAGCCAAGGGCCAACGTGTCTACTTATCCATGCACGTTACAATATTTATAACAGTTTATCTCGTTTGGCAAAAACTTCATCTATTAATGATTAATTATCAACTGGTAGTTGGAATTAGACAAACAATTATCTTTGAAAATAAAGACAGGTATTCTATTATGAATCCGCTGCAAATATGCATTTTATATTTATAGATTTTCAGTTTACAGAATAAAAACAAACGTTGGCAGTATAGAACCCCCATCCACTCACCCCAAGGCCTGAGGGGGAAAAAAGGAAATAAATACATTATAAAATACATATAATACGGTTGCAGACAATTCCTGACATGTTGTTGTTTAGCAATGCTTGGGATAGGAACATTGTATAACATGTTGAATCATTGAATCCAACTTGGCTACCTCACGTGAATCTAAGTGTGTAAGGGAAAATTATATCAAACGTAAGCTTTCAGTAAATTCTACAAAGGGGGTCCAGGTTTTAATATATCTATCGCGGGAGCTATTCTGATTATATCACAACTTCTCTAATGGAATCATGGAGAGTACATCCTTATCCCAGTGACTGAGAGGTTTCAGTGACTTCCATTGCATATGAATTAGCCTCCCGGCCAACAGCATTACAAATGCTATAGTACTTGCCTGGAGAACAGTAAGTTGTTCTTCTGACGGAGACACTCCAAAGACAGCAATTATGGGGCTAGGCTAGGCTACTGTCCCACCACAAATGTAGGCGATTGCTTCAAAAGTCCTCACCCAGAAGATGCCTCGTGAATTGCACGACATGTGACCGACCCAATGTAGCTGCACTGTGGTGACATCTTGGGCACTTAGGGTTGGTATCAAGGTACGTTTTGGCCAATTTCTGATTTGAATAGTGCGATTGATGTGTGACTGGAATTGGATGAGACCATGTCTTTTGCAGAAAAAGGTTGTATGTGTAATGTATACATTTTAAACTATTATAACGTGCACGGATAAGTAGACACGTTGGTCCGTGACTAACGGCTCGGACCCTTTAGTCGACTGGATAACGTTGTCGCTTGCGGAGTGGGAGACACGGGTTCGCGTCCCGGCTGTGGCGACGGTTCCCGGACTGTCCCCTGGTCCCACGCCCCGACACATGGGGAGGGTTGCGTCAGGAAGGGCATCTGGCGTAAAGTCTTTGCCAAATCAAATATGCAGCTCATAAACCAGATTTCCATACCGGATCGGTCGAGGCCCGGGTTACCAGCGACCGCCACCGGGACTGTTGGGTGGTGGTGGAAACTATGCTGCTGTTGGGCGAAGAAGAAAGAGAGGGGGAAGGCATGTGCAGAGGCAGCGAGAGGGGAGCAAAACTAAGACTGTAGAGCATAGGCGGTTTTGGGGAGGGGCCAACAGGCGCCAGTGTCCCTATAACACTGAGCTTGGACCCCCCCCCCCTCCGAACGAAGAGTGTACACTAATATTAAAATGATCTATTTCTTGCGATGACATGGTGCTGAGGCGAAAGGCGGAACAAATGTGGCTCGACATTCTAGTCGGATCCCTTAGAGTGGTACACCGCCAGTGGCAGGCTGAAGCGCGAAGGAAAGCAGGTCACCAACCACCTGTCAGCTCTGACCAGAAGCAAGAATCAAAGTTAAACTTTGCGAGAATACCACGAAGAATTGAAGGTGAGCAAAACCATTTTATTTGTGCAAGGGACTATATGCACACAGTGGTCCCGACGTCAAATCTCAGCCATCTTGTTCACTTCCGCTCCGCTCCCATTACAACCAATATGGCGGCAATGATATTTATCAGGCATTTGAAAATTACAAAGAGACTGCCAAAGGAACGACGATTTAGCAAACAGTCACAACCAAATTCATACACATAGACAGCGAAGGTGCTTTAAACGATAAGCTCTGAACAATATGACTTTAGAAATAAAGACAAAATAGGGTTTCGGCTGCAGGGCCGGCCGTAGGTCTGCTGCCCCCCCCCCCCAGGCGAGATCTTGATTCCACCCCCAGAACTAACAAATAATAATACAAATAAAATCGGTCAGGCAACAATGATATTACTTTTAAAATATTTATTAATAGTGCTATAATGTATTATATTGTACAAAATGTATGTATACTTGTACACTGAACTTTTTTTTGTTAATGTTCACCTGCAAACTTTGTCAAACATAAAATAAAAACATTGGTCACAAAAAAATAGTGCTACAACATATATTTGGCAGTATAGCCTACAGTAGTTCCCAGTATATCTCTCAGTATAACTCACAGTATATCTGTCAGTATCTCAGTATATTTCTCAGTATAACTCACAGTATTGTTTCAGTAGGCTATCTTATAAAGAATGACACACACACGAGTTGCTCAGTGCAGCCAAGTATATTCAAAGTGATGTAACATGTTCCTGAGCGCGGGTCATGTGTATCTAAGGTAAACTAGTGGATAGCCGATGGCATCGATCTATCTAGACCCGTAACATCCTCCTTTTCCAAGTATAAACACATACACATGAAGTTAGTGCAAAATAAAATTACTTTCATATACGAACAACCAATAACAGTGCAACAGCAGTAAATCTCTTCATATCCCATACCAGTGTAATAACCACAGTAGCGTATGATAACATTTCTCCTCTTTTCCCCCTCTCTCCCACATAGCAACCATCAACATTATTCAGATTACATAGTGAGTTTCAGTGGAGGTTTAGACAGCCGTCCAACCCTTGTGTAAGTGTGTCCATCCGAACGCGGAGCGCCAACAGGAGTAGATGGCGCCTTGGGCATGGACCTGATGGGGCTCGGCTCGAACACAGCCTGAGGGGTCTCAATGACAGTTTCTGTAGCTGGATCCCCGTCCGGTGTGTGTGCCGCAGCGGGTTCAACAGGATCGTGCGCGGCTCGTGCAGCTGGCTCAGCCACTCTGAGATCGATCCTGTTACGACGGTACAGGGAGCCATCAATGTCCACAAGATAAGACCTCGGCGCAACCCTGCGGAGACAAGTTCCGACTCTCCAGCGGCCAGTGTTATCACCTGGCAGGGGCTTCATCCGTACGACTTCCCCAATTTCAAGTGCCGGCAATTCACGGGCAGATCTGTCATAGAAGGATTTGGCGAGTTGCTTCCTGTGGCGCAGCTTTTCAGTGACGCCCACGACAACAGCTGGTTCCAGGAGCTTGCTTGCCGCTGGGATGGACGTCTTCAACCGGCGGGACATGAGGCGTTGTGCTGGGCTGCTGCCCATGTTTTCCGTAGGTGTATTCCTCCAGTGAAGCACGGCTTTCCAGGGGTCTTCACCATCATGCGCGGCCTTACGCAGAAGATTTTTTACAATCTTCACGGCCGACTCGGCCTTGCCATTCGCTTTCGGGTGTCTGGGAGAGGAGGTCACGTGCTCAAATTCCCACTCAGAAGCGAACCGTGTGAACTGAGCTGTGAACTGAGGGCCGTTGTCTGTAATAACCTTCTCTGGCTGACCATGTCGGGCGAACTGTGCCTTACATCGCTTGATGACTGTCTCTGCAGACATGTCGGGTAGAAGCTCAATCTCCCCAAAATCGGAATAGTGGTCGACTATTAGGAGATAGTCTTTCTGTCTGAAGCTGAATAGGTCCATGCTCAAGACCTGCCATGGCCTGGTTGGTACTTCGTGAGAGAGCATGGTCTGCTTTTGCTGATTGTGGGCGTACACATTGCAGGTCGAGCAGCTGCTTACAAAGTCCTTTATCTCTGACTGCATGTTGGGCCAGTACAATGTCTCTTGAGCGTGTCGGTAGCATGCATCACCCCCTATGTGACTTGAATGTATGCGCGTCAACATTTCTGGGCGGAGTGACTTTGGGATGATGACTTTTTGCCCCCGGAACAGAACTCCGTTCTGCACACTGATTTCATCCCTGAAGTGCCAGTACTCCCTAGCGATGAGGGGCGCTTCCTCCTTTACATCTGGCCAGCCCACGAGAACAGTGTTCTTCAGTGCCTGTAAGCATTCATCTCTGTCGGTGTGTCGTCTGATCTGTTCCAGCCGCTGGTTAGTCACATTCAGGTACTCTGCCTGGTTCACGTGCTGTATGTCTTCCTGCTCTTGTTGCAGAGAGCAGATAGCGTGTCGCTGATATGCAGTCCCTCTGCCGGAGCATCCAGCCGTAGCTCTGCTGAGCGTGTCGCTTATGAACATCTCTGGGCCTGGTTTGTAGATTACCCTCAGGTCGTAGTTCTGCAGAGTCATGAGCATGCTCTGGAGTCTCTTGGGCGCATTGAGAAGTGGCTTGCTGAAAATAGAGATCAGAGGCTTATGGTCCGTCTCTGCTGTGATTGGGTCGCGGCCATATAGGTAATGGTGAAACCTCTGGCAGGCGAAGACGATACTGAGACACTCCTTCTCAATTTGTGCATAGTTTTTTTCGGTGGGGGTAAGAGCCCTCGAGGCAAATGCGATGGGCTGACCTTCCTGCATGAGACAACAACCGAGACCGCTCTGGCTGGCGTCGCTCTGGATTGCGATTGGCTTAGTTACATCATAGTAGCGCAGGACGGGCATGGCTGTCGCCAGCGCCTTAAGCTCATGAACCGCCGCCTCGTGCTTAGGCAGCCAGTGCCAGGGTGTGTCCTTGTCCAACAGGCGTCGCAACGGCTCGCAGACAGTAGATAGATGAGGCATGAACTTGGCTAAATAGTTAGCGAAGCCAATGAGACGCTGCACGCCCTTGGCATCTGTTGGGTTCGGCATGTCAATAATGGCTCTCACCTTCTCTGGATCGGGCTTCAGTCCAGCAGATGAGAGAATGTGGCCATGAAACTGCACCTCAGCCACCTTGAACTGCAACTTCTTCAGGCCGAGGCGAAGCTTGACCTCGCGGCAGCGTTCCATCAACGCCGCAAGCTTGACGTCGCGGTCGTCCCCAGCCTCCTTGTCTGTGTCCCCGCAGCCGACGACCAGGATATCGTCTGCAATGGGCTCAACGCCCTTCAGACCGGCGAGGAGCTCGTGCTGCTTGCGCTGATATACCTCGGGCGCCACCGATACTCCAAATGGTAGCTTGAGCCACCGCTTCCTCCCCCAGGGGGTCCAGAACGTGGTCATGAGGCTACTCTCATAGTCCAGTTTGCATTGCAGGAATGCATCCCGAGCGTCCACTAACGTGAAGACTCTGGCCTTGGGCAATTTATACAAAATGTCCTCCAAGGTAGGCATGATGTAGTGAGAGCGCTTTAGGGCTTTGTTCAATGGTTTAGGGTCAATGCATATTCTCAGCTTCTCCGGTTTTTTAACAATCACCATGTTGCTGATCCAATCTGTAGGATCTGTGACAGGCGCAAGGTGGCCGTCAGCCTCGTACTTGTCCAGCTGGGCTTTGACTGCTGCTTTCATTGCGATTGGGACATTGCGAGGGGCACTCTGTACTGCAGCAACACTAGGATCAAGGTCAAAATGGACCTCCCCAGGCACGGATTCCACAGGGGAGTTGAACACGTCACTGTATCTGTTGATAAGCTGTTCTTTAGTTAGGGCTCCTGGTTGTGTGTGTTCCATTTTGAGCACATCCTCTGGAATTGTGAAATGCATGAGCCCTAAGCGTTCACAGGTGGAGCCTGACAGAAGAGGATGTTGGCTGGTCCTCACTATTTCGAATGAGAGCTTGTGTGTTTGGCCTCTCACAGTACAGTCAGTCTCAAAGGTGCCCATAGAGCTCAGTGTTTCCCCCGAATACAGCTTCAGTCTGGTGTCACTCGGGCGGAGAGGTGTGTTTGGGGCCGGCCTTTTCTTGTCTTGAAAGCCCATTACATTGCAGGTGGCTCCAGAGTCCAGCTGACATTGTTGTGGCTTGTCGTGGAGTTTCAGAGTCACAAACCACTTCTTTCCTTTGGTGTGCACTGCGCCGATTGACTCAAACATGTACAGATCATCTGCATCATTACTATGCTCTGGGGGTTCTTCTGTGTATTCCACACAGTTTACCTTGCCCTCAGCATGCCCCTTTTTGCTCTTTAAGCACACTTTAGAAAAGTGATTAAGTGTCCCACATGACCTACATTGTTTCCCGAAGGCCGGGCAATGCTCTCTGCGCCTTGAATGCGAGCTGCCACAATATTTGCAATTGCCTGCATCTCCTGCTGTTCTGGGTGGATTGCTCTGTTTCCATTGGTTTTGTCTGGGTTGCCTAGCAACGGCATGCACTGCCTCCGGCTGCGGTGTTGTTGCAAACTCCATTGCTCTCATACGGATGTCAGTTTGCTCTGCTGCGCGACACATGTCAATAGCTGTGGCCATGTTCAAATCCTTCTCTCTCAACAGCCTGCGCCTAACGGCCTCGCTTGCAACTCCCAGGACTATCTTATCACGGATCATTTCATCTTTCAACTGTCCATACTCACAAGTTGCTGCCCTCTCTCTCAGTCTCGTCACAAAGGTATCAAACGATTCTCCTTCCTCCTGCTTGCAACTCCCGAAAATGTACCTCTCGTATATTGTGTTTTTTGCTGGCTTGAAGTATTTCCCCAACTCTCTCAGTATGGCGTCAGGATCCGCTTGATCATCTTCTGAGAGGTTCAGATTGTGGCGGTAAATATGCCTGCATTCACTTCCCATCACACTTCTTAGAGTAGCCGCTTGTATTTTCTTGTCCTTGCCAAGTATGCCCGTGACGAGGACGTAGTCTTCATATTCGGCCCGAAAAATGTCCCAATTGACACTCCAATCGCCTGTGAAGCTCATCGGGGACGGTGGTGGAATATTCACGTTAGCTGCCATTGTATGTGATGCTATCGGCGCCGGTAATGCTAGCGTTAGCTCCTCTGTGACAACGTCTTCAGCAGAAGTACTTTGCTCTGAATCGGAATCCTCCGACATGTGACCTACTCAGGCCTACAAACTTAAACATGCGAGCTAGTAAAATAAGAAATAAGTTCTCCGACTTCTGGCACCATGTTTCAGTAGGCTATCTTATAAAGAATGACACACACACGAGTTGCTCAGTGCAGCCAAGTATATTCAAAGTGATGTAACATGTTCCTGAGCGCGGGTCATGTGTATCTAAGGTAAACTAGTGGATAGCCGATGGCATCGATCTATCTAGACCCGTAACAAGTATATCTGTCAGTATAACTCGCAGTATATCTCTCAGTATAACTCGCAGTATATTTCTCAGTATAACTCACAGTATATTTCTAAGTATAGTATCTCTCATTATAACTCACAGTATATTTCTCAGTATAACTCACAGTATAACTCACAGTATATTTCTAAGTATAGTATCTCTCAGTATAACTCACAGTATATTTCTAAGTATAGTATCTCAGTATAACTCACAGTATATTTCTCAGTATATTTCTCAGTATAACTCAGTATATTTCTCATTATATTTCACAGTATATCTCTCAGTATAACTCACAGTATATTTCTCAGTATATCTCTCAGTATAACTCACAGTACATTTCTCAGTATATCTCTCAGTATAACTCACAGTACATTTCTCTGCTCACACAGTGTAGTTCTCAGTAGTGTTACCAGTGTAGCTCACAGTAGAGTATCTTTTAGATCTCGACTCTACGTGTCTTTTAGATCTCGACTCTACATGTCTTTTAGATCTTGACTCTACGTGACTCCACAGCAGCAAGATCATTGATTACATCATTGTATGTGATTCTCTCACTTATTTTACGATTCACACTGAGAATCGCAAGGCCAGTGAGCCGCTGCTGGGACATTGTGGATCGTAAGTACGTTTTAATTAGTTTTAGCTTCGAAAAGCTTCTCTCTGCACTGGCCACAGTTACTGGTAGGGTTAATGCAATACGAAGAACTGTCCAGAGATTGGGGTAAACCGCTTTCGATTGCTGGGTGTGAATGAATGATAGGAAGTCCAGCAGGCAACCGTGGTAAGCTTCTTAACTCCTCCCTACCATTGATGTCATGACCACGAGTTGTTGTTAGAGCAGCACTAAGTGTCTCACACTGAGTTGACAGTTCATCCTTTGTCAGATTAGTAAAGTTTTTCAGCACACTGAACTTGTCTTTCACCTCAGACAGACAGACAGACAAACCTTTCCTCAATAGACGATTTGGCCGCATCTACAACAGTGTTAAAGAATGCCACCTCTTTAACGCAATGTCACCTCTAACTTCTTAACGCATGTCTGAAAGGCTCATCACGTGATTCACAGACAAACTGCCATTTGGTGCTTCTCAGCCGCTTCTGCTTTAGTGTGGCATCCACATTCATCCCATCACAGATTTCTTTAGCTGTTGCTTGAGCTGCTGCCAAACCAGTGACTCTGTAGCCAGCAAGGAATCTCTGCGTGTCCCTGAGCAGACCAACAGCTACATCTAACTGCATTTCAGATGACTGCATACGTTTGCTGACATGCTGAACGAACACAAGCCGACTCCGCCCCCCTCCCGAAGACAGCGCTGCCAATTATCGCTGCTTCATCGAGTCCAGCCATAGGCGGATCTGACGAGACCGAGCGGGCAACTGCATCGACACAAAGCCGATGCTTGGACCGCTACACCACCGCAGACCCGCAGATGAGAAATGAGGGACTTCACTTGACGTCACGTGACGTCAGATGTGACGTCATCTGACTTTGCCATACCTTGGCTTCTGGTGAATTGACGCCCCTGACGGTACTGGGTAACATGCCGCAAATGTGAATTTGCGCCGCCATCTTCCCACACCGGAAGCGGCCTAACTCCCTTTTCCATCCATTCATTCCATCCATCCATTATCCAAACCGCTTATCCTGCTCTCAGGGTCGCGGGGATGCTGGAGCCTATCCCAGCAGTCATTGGGCAGCAGGCGAGGAGACACCCTGGGCAGGCCGCCAAGGCCATCACAGGGAACAAGCAAGCAATTTCAAAACAAAAACATCAAATATCTTTCAAAAACAAAGTCAAAAACAAACAAAACAAAAAAAAACCCAAAATCTTTACATACAAAGAATTTACAACAGTAGTACAAAACTAAAATTTTGCCAAAAAAAGTATCAAAAATCTTAATAGACATCTTTTTTTGGGGGGGGGTCTCCCCAATTTTTCTCTCCAGATCTCCCCAATTTTTCTTCCCAATTACACTTGGCCAATTACCCCACTCTTCCGAGCCGTCCCGGTTGCTGCTCCACCCCTTCTGCCGATCCGGGGAGGCTGCCGACTACCACAAGCAGCTGATGATGAATGAATGAGTGAATGAAAAGACATGCTCTCTTTCTCACGTCCCTTGCTCCATTTACTAGATTAAGTGCAGCACCTCTGAAGTTGGCCATTGAGACTGATGTGAGAAAAAAACACGCAAGAACAACATTAACCAGAACGGGGAATGATTTGTCGTATACTGCTTCTGATTCTTCATGCTGTAGTTCTTGTTTGATTTTTTATAACCATTTTCTTTAACCTGTACATCGCTTGATCAGTGTAGCTCCCTTTTTCTTTTTCCTCATCTGGGATCTAACAGAAACGATTCTTTATCTGCAAAAAAAAAAAATCCTCATTTTTGATATTTCTCACATTTTTTGTGTGTTGTAAGAATTTCTTAATCTGGCGTTATCATAGTTCTCTTGCTTTGTTCACCAGACAACTGGGAAGTAGTGTGAGTCTGGCTTTCACCATCCTCTTCCTTAAACTCTTCAGACAGTTGTACCTCGTGATGCTTTCTCTTTAGTACACGTACCTGGCTGTCCATACCACAGTGCCCTTCATCCTCTTCCTCCTCCTCCTCCATACTCAACCTCAGACAGTTGTATCTCCTGTTGTTTTCTCTTTAGTACAGGTACCTGGCTGTCCATACCACAGTCCCTTTCATCCTCTTCCTCCTCCTCCTCCATACTGAACTCAACCTCAGACAGTTGTTCCTCGTGCTGCCTGCCTCTCTCCCCCCTGTTATTGCTCCTTTTTTGGCTTGAGAGCCACTCACTCGTTTTAGCTGACTGCTTTCTCTTCAGTACAGGAACCTTAAAAACGTTTTCTTCCTCCATCAAATCCTCATCACTGTTCAACACTACACCTTCTGCAGCTCTACCTGTAGTGTTTGATGCCACTGCCTGGTCACTTCGTGCCTCTTTTTAATCATTTATATTTTACTTTTCAGACTTTTCACTCCGTTTGGGTGGTTCAGTTTTGTCAGCGTGATCTGGACTCTGTTCCTTTTCTGCTGTCTCTTCGCTGCTCTGCCTTTTTTTTAAAAACCATATTTTCATTGAACTTTGCATATATTTCACACATACACACATACAAGCAAATAATAATAATTAAACTAAATAATGAAACATGATTTAGTTAGTTTTATCAATCATAAAAAAGAAACATTTCACAGACATCATACTATTACTTACTTACTTATCATGCAAGTCAGGAATAACAGTCAAAGTTAAGGCCATTGTGGGTTTTTATTTTTATTACTGGGTATTTCAGAGTGCTTACAAGGAAAGTACTTCAGTAGCACTTCAGAAATTGAAACGGAGTTATTGTTCAAAGAAAAGACAAGAAAAGAGTGATGTAGTGTCCACATGCAGACGATTACATGCTATAGTCTTTGTGACTGGTCTCTAGTCTAAGTACGCCCCCTGCTGATAGGAGGATATGGTAGCCAGCTAGGTAGTCAGGCGCTTGTGTTCAGTCAGGAAGCCTCCTGCCATGTATAACTATATCCTGGGAGACTTCACTAAAGTCATCGTTCACTCCAGTCTGTCTGCCCTTTTACTGATGTTATGAGAAGCACAAAACATCACACCTACAATGACAAACTAACGTGTCTAGCTTTCTTTTTCATGTTCCTCTAGGGAATTACAGAACACAATCAAATCATCCTAGAAAACCAGCACTTCTTTCATATTAACGTCTCCGATACACCACCTCATTAATCGCCCCATTAATCGCCCCATTAATCACTCCGTTAATCATTGGAATGCTGGGTACATTGGTTGTCCCCTGGGGCTTCCGATTGAACTCCCAAAACCCCAAAGCCAAAGACAGCTTTGGGCTTGTCATCCTCTTCTAACTCGATTTGATAGTAGTCGGATTTCAAGTCCATCACCGAGAACCACTTCTAACCGGGGAGGGCTGAGAAGGTCTCCTGGAGGTGTGGCAATGCGTAGTAGGCAACCCTGATGGTTTGTGTGGTAAGCTTTCGATAGTTCAAACACAGGCGAACCTTGCCATACCTTTTCTTGACAACAACGATGGGTGGGGAGTAGGGGGATTCTGATTCCCTTTTCACCCCAGCTCCCAGGAGCGTTTCAAGGTGCTTCCTCACAGCTTCAGAGTCATTTCAAGATTCAAGATCCTTTATCGTTAAGTCTCTTAAGTACAAGAGAGTAAAGTTCTTGTGTTTCGGCTCCTCAACACTGCAGCAACAACAGCAATAAAATAACAACAAAACAGAACAAAAAAGCAGTAATAATAATAAATTGTGTGTGTGTGTGTGTGTGTGTGTAGGCCCAGCCTTAATAAATGTGCATGTGTGTAGTTGTTTGCCTATTTGTGTATGTTTATGTATGCCAAGCTACCTGTGTGTGTGTGTGTGTGTGTGTGTGTGTGTGTGTGTGTGTGTGTGTGTGTGTGTGTGTGTGTGTTTGTGTGTGTGTGTGTGTGTGTGTGTGTGTGTGTGTGTGTGTGTGTGTGTGTGTAAACTGATGATCCGCTGAAGACCATAGGTCAGTACCATCAGTCCGGCACCAGGCTTAGTGTCTTTAATGTTCTTTGTTCGCGTTGCTTGGTGGAAGAAGCTGTTCCAGAGCCTACTGGTCCGGGTTTTGAGGCTGTGGTACCGCTTGCCTGATGGTAGCAGCTGGAACAGGCCATAGTTGGGGTGGCTGGAGTCTTTGATAATCCTGCAGGCTTTGCTGACACGATGTCCATTGTGTGTGTCCTGGATGGGGGAAGCTTACATCCACTGATGTCCTGGGCGGTCCGCACCACCCTCTGCAGTGTTTTGCGGTTATGGGCAGTACAGTTCCCACGCCAGGCGGTGATGCATCCAGTCAGGATGCTCTCCGTTGTGCCTCTGTAGAAGGCCCGTAGGATCCTGGGACCCATGCTGAACTTCTTCAGTCGCCTGAGGTGAAAGAGGCGTTGCTGTGCCCTTTTCACCACATGCCTGGTGTGTTCATCCCAGCTGAGGTCCTCGGTAATGTGGACATCGAGGAACTTGAAGCTCTTGACTCTCTATAGCAGTCCTGTTGATGGTGATGGGGTCCAGCCTCTCCCCTCTCTTCCTGTAGTCCACAATCAGCTCCTTGGTTTTGTCGACGGTGAGAGCGAGGTTATTCTCCTGGCACCACTCTGTTAGGTTGTTGACCTCTCTCCTGTATGCCGCCTTGTCATTGCCGGTGATCAGGCCCATCACCGTCGTGTCGTCGGCGAACTTTATCACCAAGTTGGAGCTATGTGTGGCCACGCAGTCGTGGGTACACAGGGAGTAAGGAGAGGACTCAGGGTACAACCCTGGGGGTGCTCCTGTGTTTGTTTGTTTTTTATTACTATGAAAAAACATGCATAATACACACATCTTTCTTTTTAAAAACTATTTACACAGATGTATACTTCAAACAAAAAATATATCAAACAAAAAATATACAAACTAGCAGAGGCACCCGGCGTTGCGCGGGGAAAATGTTCTCACCGAAACAACCAACACGATCTGATCTTCACCATGTAATAGATGATGAAATATAGGATCATTTATGATATGGTACATGTGATAAACCAATGTCGAATAAACGAATGTTAAGAAAAATTACCAAATGTCATAATTTTCAGTCCATTCATCATCTGGTAGAAAGCTTTGCTGCCCCGCCGGTTCTGGAGGCAGCTACACACAACTGGCCGTGTGAGAAACATGGAGCAGAAAGATTTACTGCAGTCGTTTTAAACGTCTGTGTTGGTTTATGGTAAACGCCAACAATCAGGTGTCCCCCGTCACCACATGCAACTTCACAGTGTAAGAAGCCTACCCTGTCATTTTACAAAGCCACCAAACTGTGCTCCAGTATTTCAATTTTTTTGTCCTTTTTTTTTTTTTGAGGTTGTATGTGGTCCATCTGGAAGTCACGTTTTTTGTTTTTTGCTTCTTCTGATGGGAAACGTTTAAAGCCACTGAGGCTAAGTTCAGTCATAATGACATAGTATTTCCATGAGTAAAGAGGGAATGTTTTGTTTGTGGACACTACACTCCATCGCCACTCGGTGGCACTGTGAGAAAATGGATGGCAGAGAGGGACTGCTGTAAGGGGACAGAAGAAGAAGAAGCATCTCTTAATTAAGACATTAAGAAGATAAGTATGTCTGACATTCTTGTGTAAGAATTCAATTCAATACAATTTATTGTCATTAAAAACAATGTGCAGGCACATGTTGAAAATGAAACAAGGGCTGAGGCTTCGCCAAACGTAATGAAGAAATGTTGTTTGAACAAATCAGACTGCTGAAAGACCAGATAGTGTCAAAACCGTCACAAGACTGGAAATCAGAAGATCAGCCCAGTCTACACTATCCTCTTCCAACACCTGTTCGAGCACTTGACACTTCCACACTCATGCCTGCGACCATTCCGCCAAGATACGAGACTCCACACCAATATTATCAACAGCCTGTTTTTCTCTTACAGAATCAGCTGCTTGATGATCCTCCCAACCGAGTTCCAGCCTCCCGCGTTGCTGAACCGAGAATCCCTGATTTCAGAGAAGGTAAGGATGCTGAGAGCTTCTTTGTTCAGTTTGAGAGGATAGCCAGAACCTGGGAGTGGAGGCCAGGGGCGCCGCTAGAGATTCTGGGCCCCATGAAAGAATATAATATTGCCTCCCCCATCCCACCCACCCACCTAAACCACCCATCAACCTAGAAAACCCAGTTGAATTTGATGTTTGATGAACTATTTCATCGATAGAAGATTACTTGATGCACAGCAAGAAATCAGCTGAAGGCTATCTTTCGTAAATTTAATAGAATACAGTAAATACATTAATCAACAATCAAGTAAGAAAAAAACCTCAACATTCATCAACTTATTAAATTATATGAAGATTTAAACACAAGGACAAAAAGTACAATCATACAAAAAGTAAAAATATAAATTCGATGGGGTGATATTTTTATCTAAATAACAGAAGCGCTACTATAAAACTATGTGGAGTCCATGGCTGTTGGTTTACCATACAGCTCTTGGCTGCATGGTCTTGGAAATGCTAATCCACAGTGTCAAACATGAGGAAATACGTTTGACTTATACTAAAGCTTTAGCCTACTTTAGGTTCTCCGAAATTGTCTATTCCTGGCCTGGTTTATCTCTAGTTTACAAAGTAATCAGCAACGGGCAAGATGTAGGCTATTACAATGTAACAACGCTGGGGCAGTTGTTACAGCAGGCCTACAGCTGTGGAACTAAACCTTATTCTCCCAGCCCATGACTTAAATGCCAAAAGCCAAACGCCGGGCCCTCTTGCTAGCAAAATCGTGAATCAAATCCCTGAAGTTAAGTGATAAAGCCAACTTGCTTTCGATTGACAGTATTGCAAGGTTGTTCAACCTCTCCTGAGACATTGTTGATCTCAGATAGGCCTTGATCAGTTTCAGTTTGCTAAATACCCTTTCTCTGCCAGCAACGGTAACTGGCAGAGTGCAAAAAAAGCCTAAGAGCAATGCAAACCTCTCTAAAAATGCTCTGGAGTTGCATTTTATAGATTGCATTCAGGAGAGCAAGAGAGGTACAGTCAGAGGGGAAAGTGACAGAAAATATTGTATTAAGATGCCTGATTTCACTCTCAAACCGAGGTGTGAGGTCCTTTGTGTACTTCATTATCAGTGACTGACACACAAAAGCAATATTACTGTCACTCAACTGCCCAACTTTAAGTATGGCCGCAAATTCTTCGACAATATTTGCTGTGGTTTGGAACCGAGTGTCCAAGTCACTTATTATCTGGTCCATGGCAGTGAAAAACACAGTGTTATGAAATGTTGTTTCTGACCTGTTTTTTCAGCGGTCTCATCATGGAACCTCTTCCTCCTTCTCATCTGTGGTGCTGTCACTGTCCTTTGCGTCTTCTTCTGCCTCAGCCTCTTTACCGCTGCTCTCTTCTCCGGCTGCCTTGCTTGAAGAGGGCCCTGGCTCTAGAGTATCCATAAGGTACATCATTCATAATCTGTCCTATAATAGTATTAACATAGTAATACATACATATGTTACACCGGATGAGCTATCTCAAATGTTATCTAGCTAGCTAACAACCTTATTTTAATGTACCAGTGGTCAATGTTATTGCAATTACTGGAAGAACTAGATGAACTAAATGTGACTATTAGCTAAAGTTGTATTCAATGCTTGCTTGTGTAAGGCAGGGCACCTGACTAGATATGTTTACAATATTCAAATGCCCCGGATCTAAGGACCTTTTCAATGAGGAGTGACTCAGTGAAAATCAAAAACATTTCTTTTAGTTTAACTCAGAACAGTAGCCGGCATTTATTAAGCATGAACTATTCAACACACAGTTTGTGATTTCTCACTTTCTTTTTCAATGTCCTTTCAGTTGTAGTAAATCAAAACGCGTGTGTAGTCCAAAAATATAAAATAAAAGTACCTATTCAGAGCTCTGATAAAATAAACCCAAAATAAAACCCACAGTACATCTAGCCGGGTAGTTTGCTTCTAAAGTGTGGTGTGATCTCAAGCGCTTATCTGTGTGACGGCATGGAGACAGCCTGGAGTTGGAACAGTGGCGGTGAGATGCTGCACTTCCGCCCTCTGTTCCGCGGCTGCGCACTCGTCTGTCCAATGGCTAGCGGTCCGCTGGATCGTCTCAATGTCTCGCATAAACAAAAAACCAACCTGCATAGCAGGTCAATACTCAATTACTCTTTAGAAAATAACCATTAGCAGATCTGGAATTAGTATCACTCGATAATCCGTATTCATGAGCGCAGAGTGACTCGGAACTTTACTTTCAACCATGTCGTTTACTCATGCGAGCTCAGACGCTAGCTTACAACCCAGCAATACAGGTTCACCATGGCTCTGCCTAGCACCTCAGCTCATTAGACTAAAGCTCACCTCCGATTGGGTTTTTAACTTGTACACATCTTACCAAGACATTTACTCATTACCAAGGAACTGGTCGAGCTAACAAAGAGAATAGAATACAGTTAAGTCTCTCAACCAGAACCTTGCATGATCAATATATGGAATACATTGACTATGCTAGCAAGGCACATGGCGAAGTTAAGGTGAGACACTCAGCGGAGAAAATAATTATAAGTTCACGGAATCATCCTAAGAACTCCGACACATGTTGCTGTATTACTTGCTGAAAAGTGCATTCTTGAAAGAGAACTCATTTACTAGCTCCTAAATCTCATATTTTCACTTTGTATCTCTTGTAGTTGAATTCGTTTTTGCTCCAGCTCTGCTGAGCACGATTTTCATTCTTCTTCTTTGCTGTAACCACTGTAACAGTTTATACTATCTGCAGCGTTACTATTGCCATCTACTGGGCAAGTTTAATATGCAGGGAAAATGCATAGTTGAAAATGGTAAGGGTCCGACCCGTTAGCCAAGGGCTACCGAGCCTATTCATCCGTGATCGTTAAAGTATTTTAAGATATTTCATGCTGTTCATCCTTAAGGAAAGACTTTTTTTTAAGAAGGGAATGTGTTGTTATAGGCCTTTGTTAGGAACTGCGTTACCCAGAATCCTAGATGTTATGTTGCAGGCTAGTGACGTGCTGGGGTCAGAGGTGGGGACGTACGAACAGGGAGTCTGGCTTGTGGGATAAATAAAAGCTTTGGCGTGGATTTGGAAAAGGTCTCGGTCCATTCAGTTAAAACAACAAACTAAACTAAACAAAAGACGTGTTTGCTTGTTTACCAACTGGTTACGGGAAAAGCTTGGTCTGTCAAGCCTGGCCAACTGTTGTTTGAGCTAGTGGTGTGTAAAAACGAGGCGTACCCCAAGTTAACGTTGACGTACCTAACATGGGCTACAGCTAACATCCACTGGGTGGTGCTATAATACCACATGTAACATATCCCTTTCCTTTAAGTAAACAAAACACTTCTTGAAAAAACAACTTGTGAACGTCACCCAAGACACGGTTATATCTAGATCTCAAAAACCATTAAACAGCCTGGCTATATTCCCCCTCGCCTCTTACCTTCAGGCACGATCCCCAGACTGCTTAAACACTGAACGTTAGAACCAGTCCATGTGAGCTTATAGGTTCAGTCTGTTGGGAGGCCGTATCTGACGGCCATATCGAGAGAGAGCAGGGGAATGGGGTGACAATGGGGCAACGATGGGACAGCAGAGGTGTCCAAAGTCTGTGGTTGGCCCGGAGCCGATGGACTGCTGTAGAGCCTGCTGAGAGAGGGTTGAGGAGAGAACGTGCATGCTCTCTCACCCTCCATCATTTCACTCTGTGACTGAGACCCACTGCATTCAGATGAAGGCCCCTCTGCGCCAGCCCTAGGGTATTGTGATGGCCTTGGCTCTGCCATACGTAGATCGACTCAATTGCGATGATACAAGGAGCCCTCAACCTCTACCAGATATGACTGTGGGGCCACTTTCTGCAGACACACTCCCTGTCACCAGATGCCAGTCCTGTCCCCTGGTAGTGGTTTCATCCGAACTGCTTCTCCCACTGCGAGCTCAGGTAAGTCCTTAGCAGTCCTGTCGTAGATGAGTTTTGAGATTTGTTTCCTGTGCTGCAGTTTGTCTACAACATCCGTAATGACGTGTGGCTCAAGAAGTGCATCAACCACTGGCAGAGCTGACTTCAAACGCTGTGACATCAGTCGTTGGGCAGGACTGCTGTCCATACCCTTCGTTGGGGTGTTTCTCTATTGTAAGATTGCCTTCCAGGCATCCTCGCCATCCCATAGCGCTTTCTTGCATGGGTTCTTTACGATTTTGACCGCTGCTTCCACCTTCCAGTTGGCGACACACTCCTCCTGCTGACTCTATCACAGCGCCTCCCCCAGACACGGATGAACCTATGCAGCTTGGCCGAACCCACCTGACCCCAGAGGAACGCCAGCGACGAGTTTCAGAGGATCGCTGCATCTACTGTGGCCAACTGGGCCACTTCATCGCCTTCTGCCCGTTAAAAGACCGGGCTCGCCAGTGAAGGTGAGGACACTGGTGAGCCGTACTTTGACTGTTTCTAATCCCTCTCGTTTGCAACATCTAGTGTCTCTCATCTACCCTGTGTTCTCTCTTAAGCATCCAGTCCTAGTTGATTCCGGCTCAGATGCTAATCTAATGGACTTTGATCTAGCCAGGAAGCTGGGCCTCAAAACCTTCCGCCTCAACCAGCTCCTGGATGCCAGGGCCCTGGAGGGCAGGCTATTATGTAAGGTCACCCATCACACTCAGTCACTGCACCTGTCCTTTCCCGATTCTCACAGCGAAAGAATCAGCTTTCATGTCTTTTGAGCTCCTCAGCACCCACTTATCCTGGGATACCCCTGGCTCACACTCCACAGCCCCCATATAGACTGGAAAACGGGGCAGGCAATTTCATGGGGAAAGACTTGTGCAAAGAACTGTTTCTCACCCTCTCAACCTTTCCTGTCAGAGCTTCAACCTCCTAACACCTCCCAGAACTCCCCCAGCCTGGATCCAGAGTTTCCTGACCTTTCCCAGGTTCCCGTCTGCCACCATGACCTTAAGGAGGTTTTTAGCAAGGCCTGTGTCATATCCTTGCCTCCGCATCGGGCCTATGACTGCGCCATTGACCTGCTCCCCGGAACTTCACCACCCAAGGGGTGCCTGTATTCCCTGTCAGCTCCTGAAATCCAGGCCATGAGAAAGTACGTTGAGGAATCCCTGACTGCAGGGATTATTTGGCCTTCCTCCTCTCCCACTGGCACTGGGTTCTTCTTCGTTGACAAAAAGGATAAAACCCTGTGGCCTTGCATTGACTAAAGAGGACTCAACGAGATCACTGTTCGCAACAGGTACCCCCTCCCTTTAATTTCCACTGGTTTTGAACTACTAAATGGTGCTAAGGTTTTCACTAAACTGGATTTAAGGAATGCTTATGACCTAGTTAGAATAAGGGAGGGGGATGAATGGCAGACAGCATTTAACACTCCCAGTGGTCATTATGAGTACCTGGTCATGCCGTTTGGACTTACCAATGCCCCAGCTGTCTTTCAGGCCCTGGTGAACGACATTCTCTGGGATATACTCAATGAGTTTGTTTTTGTTTACCTGGACGACATCTTAATCTTCTCTCCTGATGAGCAAACTCACATTCAGCACATCCGGCGGGTCCTCCAGCGCCTCCTCCACCACCAACTCTTTGTCAAAGCTGAGAAGTGCGAGTTTCATGTGCCCTCCGTGTCCTTCCTGGGGTTCATCGTGTCTGAGGGGGAGGTCAGGATGGACCAAGAAAAGGTTAGCGCTGTTGTGGATTGGCCCACTCCCACTAGCCGTAAGGAGGTTAAACGATTCCTGGGGTTTGCTAACTTTTACAGAAAGTTCATCAGGAATTTTAGTTCTGTTGCTGCCCCCCTTCATACACTGACCTCTTCTAAGCTTAGCTTCCAGTGGAACCCCCGGGCTGAGCTCGCTTTCCAGAGACTGAAGACCAGCTTCACCTCAGCTCCTCTCCTCACGTTGCCTGACCCCAACCTGCAGTTTGTGGTGGAGGTGGATGTCTCCGATGTGGGGGTGGGAGCTGTTCTTTCTCAGAGGCTGGCTAAGGACACTAAGCTACACCCCTGTGTCCTTTCTTTCCCGCAAGCTGTTGGCCACTGAGAGAAACTATGATGTTGGCAACTGTGAGCTGCTTGCCATCAAGGTGGCATTGGAGGAGTGGAGGCACTTATTGGAGAGGTCCGAACAGCCTTTTCTCATCTGGATTAATCATAAGAATCTTGAGTACTTGAGGACAGCCAAGAGGATCAACTCTCGGCAAGCAAGGTGGGCTCTCTTTTTCAACCGGTTCCATTTCACCCTGTCTTATCGCCCTGGCTCCAAGAACTTAAAGCCTGATGCTCTCTCCCGTCTGTTTCCCTCTGAGAAATCTTGTAAAGATCCTACTCCCATTCTTCCTCCCTCGTGTGTTGTGGGTTCTGTCACTTGGGACATTGAGAGAAGGGTCACCGAGGCCAATGTGAACTGTCAACCTCTGGCCGGCTGCCCACCGAACGGGCTGTTTGTGCCTCCTGTCTTGCGTTCACAGGTCATCCACTGGGCCTACTCTTCCCGGTTATCCTGTCACCCTGGAGTACGCAGGACCTTGTTCGTCATACGACAGCAGTTCTGGTGGCCGGTCATAGAGAAGGAGGTGACAGAGTACGTGGCAGCATGTCCGGTGTGTGCTTCGCAGTAAGGTCTCCCGACGCCCAGCTTCTGGTCAGCTTCGCCCACTCCCTGTGCCACATCGACTCTGGTCAGACATCTCCGTGGACTTTGTGATTGGTCTCCCCCCTTCCGAAGGTAAAACCACAATCCTCACGGTGGTGGATAGATTTTCTCCTTGCCCATGTTGCTCTTGGCCAAGAAGACAGCCGAGGTGATGCTGCATCATGTTTTTCGCCTCCATGGCTTCCCCAGGGATATTGTGTCTGACCGGGGCCCGCGGTTTGTGGCACAGTTCTGGCGGGCTTTCTGCTCACTCCTGGGAGAGTGAACAGAAAGGAGAGCTTGGAGCTTGGGAGAGTGAACAGAAAGGAGTGTTTGGAGAGGTGGAGGTATGCACTGGAGACAAAAGGAATGAAAGTCAGTAGGAGCAAGACGGAATACCTATGCGTGAATGAGAGGGAAGACAGCCGAATGGTGAGGATGCAAGGAGTGGAGGTGACGAAGGCATTTGAGTTTAAATACTTGGGGTCAACTGTCCAAAGTAACGAGGAGTGCAGGAGAGAGGTGAAGAAGAGTGCAGGCAGGGTGGAGTGGGTGGAGAAGAGTGTCAGGAGTGATTTGCGACAGGAGGGTACCAACAAGAGTTAAAGGGAAGGTTTACAAGATGGTTGTGAGACTAGCTATGTTATATGGTTTGGAGACAGTGGCCCTGGCGAAAAGACAGGAGGCGGCAGAGTTGAAATGCTAAGATTTTCACTGGGAGTGACGAAGAAGGACAGGACTAGGAACGATTATAGTCGAGGGACCGCTCAAGTTGGATGGTTTGGAGACAAAGCAAGAGAGGCAAGATTGAGATGACTTGGACATGTGTGGAGAAGAGATGCTGGGTATATAGGGAGAAGGATGCTGAATATGGAGCTGCCAAGGAAGAGGAAAAGAGGAAGGCCAAAGAGGACGTTTATGGATGTGGCGAGGGAAGACATGCAGGTGGCTGGTGTGACAGAGGAAGATGCAGAGGACAAGAAGAAATGGAAACGGATGATCTGCTGTGGTGACCCCTAACGGGAGCAGCCGAAAGTAGTAGTAGTAGTAGTAGTAGTAGTAGAGTTGCAGTATGAACAAAAAGTGCCCCCCCACCGCATCAGGCTGCGGTGTTGGTAGACGAATTTGCGCTCACACACCAAAACATCTTTGTGCAGCGTAGTATTGCCTCCCCCTGCGATTTCTCCTCACAGAATGCTAACTTGCATGCTACCCAGGCTTCACATGTCAGTGCCCTCCTCCAAATCCTGAAGTGGAGAAACTGTTTCTTTTGTCATAAGCCTGGACTTTTAGTTGCCGACTGTGAGGCCTTAAAATGTAAGCGGCAGAACAGCGGCCGGAGGGCAGTCGTGTCCCAGATGAGAGAGAATAGAGAGGACCTAAGTCAGCTCCCGAAGCAGGCGGTGAGTGTTGCACACCTCAAGTCTGCCGTCGCTGACCTCACACAGCAGTGCCATGCAAAGCGGGGTTGAGGCAGAGAAGCTATGTTTGGAGCTGGCGAATCAGAAGAGGATGCGGGCATCTGAGAAGGTAGGTCTTCGCCAGTGGCTACTTTAGTGGAGATGGAACTGGAGGAAGTGAGGAGGGGAAAAGGAGTTCAGAAAGGAAACATACAATAAAAAGACTGTTGCCAAATATACTGAGCGGCAGTCTTTGATTGAAGCTCACTTCATCAAGAAGAAGAAAGAGGAAGAGGAGCTCCTTGCCCTTATCAACAGAATTGAGAATTGTTGTGTTGAGAGAGTAGAGCAGCAGAGGATTCGAGCAGAAAGACAGAGAGAGAGGCAGGCCAGACTCACAGAAGAGAAGATGGAAAAGATCTCTGCTGAGCGCAGGAAGCTGCTCAGCATCGGTCATCTGAAGGAGGACAAACTCAGGGAGATGGCCAGTGAACTCTGGCAATGACTGATGGGGCCAGAGGCTGAGAAGTTTGATTCCTCCGAGAAACTCAAGACAAAAGTATGACATAAATCAGCTCCTCACTCGGGTCCAGGACCACCAGAGTGCCAAAGGTTGTGGCAAGGGCAAGATGGGCAGCCAGCTAAGAAAGATGCTAGAAGACAACCAAATGAATCAAGATGCCAGCGGTCGACGTGTGTATCTAAGTGTAATGTGTCATTGTTTGAAGAGGATTACCCTCTTGTATACAAAGCTAGGGTTTTTTTTTTTATGGGTGGGATGTTACGGCCCCAGTGCCGTGTTGTATGTAAATTTCCCTCTCCATGTAATGCCCCGCCTCCTGTGGAGCTGCTGGTTGAGCCCAGGTGATTCCAATCCCTCATCAGCTGGGTATATAACTTGGAGAGAGACGCCCATCAGTGCCAGTGGGCCATTGTTGGCAGCAAGAGAGCGAGAGAGCTCTTGTATTTGTAGTCAATACTCCTTGAGAAGGAGGGTGAAACATGTGCTGTTTTTTGTTTCCTTTTTCAGTCTGATCTGAGTTTTTGTTACCGAGGCCTGGTTAGTTAAAAGCCAGCATCTTCAGTTGTCCTTTGTTGTGTGTGTGTGTGTGTGTGTGTGTGTGTGTGTGTGTGTGTGTGTGTGTGTGTGTGCGCGCGCGCGCGCGCGCGTGTATATATATACACGTATATATATATATATCATCACCCTCTTGAAATGATGGCCTAAGTCATATTTTCAAGTTTGTCAAAAAACAGAATAAACTGAAACTGAAACAAAATTTGTCAGTTTATTATGTTTTTTGAAAAACTTGAAAATATGACTTAGGCCATTATTTTAAGAAGGTGACGATATATATATATATAGTTTTTACTCCTGGTTCCACCTCCCACCTTTGTTATTCCCCCGGGATACTTTTCTTTGTCTTTGTTACTTCCCCTGGACCTTTAACGGGGAACGTAGCAGATTAAAAACAAGTCTACCCCAAGTTATTAGCACAACTTCTTATGGGTTTATGAATGAGAGGTCAATACATGATAACATATGTTTTATGCTAGATATTCTAGATTACAAAGACTTTATAGACGATAATGGTTACATTTTATTTCTTGTCTTCAAGAAAGCATTTGATGTGATAGAACATCCATTCATAACCCAAGCACTACAGCATTAGATATAATTCACACTTTCTATAAAAATAGAACTAGTTCGGTTGCCTTGCCTTTACGCACTACAAGTCGTTTTGATATAAGAGGCATAATTCAAGGCTGTCCAATTAGTCCTGGTCTATTTATCTTGGCAGCAGAAATACTAGCAATTTTGATTAAAAAGAATTGTCAGAATCTTCATAGCATCAACATCTTTGAAAAATAAATGTTCATTAGCCAGTATGTGGATGACAAGTTTTTCTAAAAAAAAAAAAAAAAAAAACTTCAAATCTCTACTGCTATACAAAGTGTTTTTTCCAGTCCCTGGATTGTTTTTCAGTCTTAACAAATGTGAACTACCAATTAAAAACTGTACCCATAAAACTATTTATAACAGACCTATTAAAACAGGGGGGGAATACATAGGAATGCATTTAGCCAAAAATTTAGAAGAAACTCTCTAAACTTGACAGGTAAATTGACAATTTGTAAAAATATTTTCAACTCTTAGCTGCAGAGATCTCCGTTTTTGTATGTTTTGGTGGTGTCGTTTTCCTTTGGATATGTGTTTTTTGTGTTTTGTGTTGCATTGCTGTGGGCTGGGAGAAACAGAATTTCATCTCTTTTGTGTATGAAATTACATGAATGAGATGACAATAAATTGTTTCTGATTCTGATCTCACTACATTTGGTCGCACTTACCTCAGTAAAGTTACTACATACACCCTACATACTCCCTGGCATTGGACCAATACATTATAAAAGCTGTGAATCAACTAAATTTCAATTTTATTTGGAATAACAAAGCACACTATCTAAAAAAAATCTGTGTTGGTTAAAAACTATGAAGGAGGGGGTTTAAAAGCCATTGAATTGAAATGGCTTAAATCCTATTTAAAATCCCCAGATAGTTTATGGCACATTTTCCAGACAACTTATTCAGTGCTATTAGAGGTTTAAATTTTCTTTTGAAATGTGATTATAACATCAAGAAGCTGCCTATGAGGCTGTCCAGCTGTCATCAGCAAGTCCTCTTATATTGGCGAATGTTGTACAAACATAATTTTACTCCTCATTATTCCACACCGCTATGAAACAACAGATAAATTCTTTATAAAAACAAAATAAACCCCTGTTCTACAAAGAATAGATGGACAGAAATATCTGGTCTGTTTTAGATCTCTTAGATACAAATGGAGACTTGTTAGCATATAATGACTTTTGTGTTAAATTAGATTTTTTTTTCTGTCATCCAAAACAGTTTGCCAGCCATACTGATGCTATCCCAAAACCCTTCTTACTTTTGATCAAAACAGTAGTCCTACACATCAATTCAACAGCAACATTGCCAAATCTGTACATTGGAGAATTCTAATTCCTTGATAAAAAAGAAAAGTAACAACAGTCTGATCAGACAGGCGTTGTCCCATGACTTATACTCAGACCAGTTCAATAGAGTACTTGACTTTAGAAACATGGACCCTGCAAGAGTGCTAAGATAAAAAACAGATTTCTTGCATTATCCCCTTCTACCCAAAGCAAAGGAAGTCCATTTTAAATGAATGAATGATAAATATACCTCCAATGAATTTCTTAGATTAAGATTCAATTTAGGGTGAGGAGCTCGGACATCCAGAGGGAGCTTGGAGTAGAGCCACTGCTCCTTCGCATCGAAAGGAGCCAGTCGAGATGGTTCAGGCATCTGATTAGGATGCCCCCTGGGTGGCTTCCTTTAGAGGTTTACCGGGCACAGCCAACTGGGAGGAGACCCCGGAGTAGACCCAGAACGCGCTGGGGGACTACATGTCCAATCTGGCCTGGGAATGCCTTGGGATCCCTGGGAGAAGCTGGAGGGCGTTGCTAGGGAGAGGGACATCTGGAGTGCCCTACCTAGCTTGCTGCCACCGCGACCCGACCCCGGAGCAGCGGCTGAAGATGAGCTGACATGAGATGAGATAAGATTTAATTTTGAAAATAATGTGTGTTTGTTTTGCAATTCAGATATCGAAACCACAGAGCATATTTTCTATGCTTGGTGTCACTCCCAGCTATTTTGGAAATAAGTGGAGGAATGGTTTAAACAAAAGAATGTATCCGTTGAACTCAAATCACATGTGGATGTAACGTATGGGCTGATGATGAAAGAGAAAAGAAAATCTGCTGATTAACACAGTTCTCATAATGGCAAAACATTACATACACAAATCTAACTTTATGAAAACCCCACCCATTTTCAATGCTTTTTGTAATTAATTTAGACTGTGTTGCTAATCCCTGAAATGTATGAATTTAAAATGTGCACAATCTTATAAATTAATAGACCCTGAATGTATCAACCTTTAATTCATATTAACGACCAAATTATATGAATTTATCTTAGCTTTATTATTTATGTGGTATTATTTAATTTACTTTCATATACATATCCCCGCAACCTTGAGAGCAGGATAAGCGGTTCAGTAATGGATGGATTTTTAAGAATTTTAATTGTAGATTTTTTTTCCATCTATAATTAAAATTCTTAGGAAAAAAAGGCCCTGGGATGGTCTGGCGGCGTGTCCAGGGTGTCTCCTCGCCTGCCGCCCAATGACTGCGGGGATAGGCTCCAGCATCCTCGCGACCCTGCGAGCAGGATAAGCAGTTTGGATAATGGATGAAAGATTGAATAATTGTAGATGTTTTTTTCTTCATTTGTTTGTTTGTTTTGTCTTACTCAGACACATGCCCAAATGTTTTGACCATGGTTGACTTGCCTTGTTTGTAAAGATATTGTTCAATGAATCAAAAAAGTAAAAAGTAATGCAGCACTATCTAAATTCCAACATATGGCAGCAACGTGCCATCTAAGACCTGTAACAAAGGTTCTATAACTGTACATATTTTGTGGGGCCTCTGTTGATGTGGCTCACACCATGTTTTGCAGTAGCTTGTAACATTTTTTGCTTTCATTTGTTTTATGCTTCATTTTCAATCTTTATTTCTTATGTTTTATTCAGATTGTGTTAGTGGTATGTCTGACTATTTTTTTTTCACTTGAGAATAGGACTGACTGTTATGCTCGCGCACCAGAACCTGACCCGTGTGGCGAAACCCAAGACAGACAGACACGAGATGACTTCAAAATCTACAAAGGGAGGTTTTATTGTGGGAGGGAAATGTATGGTGAAAAAAAGGCGTTCCGTTAGTGGGACGTGTGAATAAACTATGTGTGGTGTCCCGTGGTTTGCGTGTATAACTATGTGTAAGTGTTTTTAGCCAATGTGTGGTGCGGTATGTAAATGACCAGGAGGTGTTGAAAAAATGTGCGTGCACCTGGCGAGAAAGTCCAGTCCGTGATCCAAGAGGGGTTGTCCGAGAAAGTCCAGGTCCGAGATCCGGGAAGTCGAGTCCGAAAGGAGGGGTCCAGATAGAGGGACAAGGGGGGAGATCGCAGGAGAGGTCCGGGGAGAAACGTGAAGGTCGCTGGGGACGAGGAAGTCGCGGAGGGAGAGTCTTGGGAGGAAACAGAGACACGAAGATAAGACACTGGGGAATAAACAGAATGCAAGGAACGCTGGAGGGCTTGTCAGAACTTTACCGCAGGGTTCAGTACGTCGAAGCACTGAGAGACGTTCTGGGAGGCTTCTTGTAGAAGGCTGCCTGATTGCCACAGGTGTGCCTGATGGATGATGGCAAACACCTGGTGCAGTGCAGCGCTCGTCTCCTCAGAGCGCGAGCCGAGCGCTCGGATGTTTCCGGCACGTCCGAGCTGGGGGAGTGGCTTGAACGTGCCGGGGAGGCAGCTCGGGGTGGTGTAACCACAACAGGACCCCCCCTCCTACGGGAGACCGTCCGATGGCGTTGGCCCGATAGAACTCCTCCAGGAGTGCGGGGTCGGCCAGGTAGGACCGGGGAACCCAGCTGCGGTCCTCGGGCCCATAGCCAACCCAGTCCACCAGGTATTGGTACCCACGCCCCCGGCGGCGTACGGCGAGCAGCTGGTCGACATCCCAGACCATGTCACCACCGTCGAGGACCCTGGGGGGTGGAGGAGCTTGAACAGGGGGAGACAGGGGGCTACCGGTTTGAGGCGCGAGACATGGAAGACGGGATGGATCTTGAGTGAGGTAGGGAGATGGAGACGCACCGCCGAAGGGTTGACGATGCGGTCGATGGTGTAGGGACCGACGTAGCGGGGAGCCAGCTTCCGGTTGAGGGTAGGGAGGGGCAGGTCCCGGGCCAGGAGCCATACCCTCTGGCCAGGTCGATAAGCTGGCGCCGGCACTCTCCGCCGGTTGGCGCTGCGCCGGGCCCGCTCTGTAGCTCGCAACATAGCGGCCCGGGCGGTCTTCCAAACGCGCCGACATCGGCGGAGATGGGCCCTCGTGGACGGGGCCGCCACCTCCAACTCCTGATGGGGGAACAGAGGGGGTTGATAGCCCAGGGAACACTCGAAGGGGGACAAACCGGTGGCCGAACTCTCCATGGAGTTGAGCGAGTACTCCACCCAGGGCAGGTACTTGCTCCAGGAGGCGGGGTTGCTGGTGGTAACGCAACGCAAAGCCGCCTCCAGGGCTTGATTGGCCCGTTCTGCCTGCCCATTGGTCTGGGGGTGATACCCGGAGGAGAGGCTGACCGTGGCCCCAATCCCCTTACAGAAGGCCTGCCATACCTTCGAAGTGAACTGGGGACCACGGTCAGAGACAAGGTCCAGGGGAATCCCATGGGGTCGGACGACGTGGGAGACGAGAAGGTCCGCCGTCTCGGCTGCAGAGGGGAGTTTGGTGAGGGCAACAAAGTGGACGGCCTTGGAAAACCGGTCGACAATGGTCAGATGGTGTCATTGCCTTGGGACACGGGGAGGCCAGTTACAAAGTCCAAGGCAATGTGGGACCAAGGTCGGCCGGGGACAGGAAGGGGGCGCAGGAGACCTGCAGGAGGGCGATGGAGAGCCTTGCTGCGGGCGCAGGCTGCCACGAACTCTCTGGTGTCTGCCTCCATGGTGGGCCACCAGAAACCCTTGCGGATGAAGGCCGCCGTTCGGTAGACACCGGGGTGGCAGGCAAGATGGCTGGAGTGGGGCCACTCCAGCACCTGGGGCCGGACAGAGGGAGGCACAAATAGCCGGTTCCGGGGTCCATTGCCTGGGCGCGCTGGGCCCTTCTCACCACTGATTCGATGGCCCAGGTGACGACACCCACCACCCGGGCCGGGGGAAGGATGGTGTCTGGGGCGTCTGCCCTGACGTTCTTGGTGCCCGGGCGGTAGGTGAGGGTGAAGTCGAACCGGCTGAAGAAGAGAGCCCAGCGCGCCTGTCTGGGGTTGAGCCTCTTAGCCGTCCGTACGTAGGTCAGGTTCTTGTGATCGGACCATACGATGAACGGCTGCCCTGCTCCCTCCAGCCAGTGTCTCCACTCCTCTAGGGCGGCGTGGACGGCCAGCAACTCCCCGTTGCCGATGTCATAATTCTTCTCCGCAGGACTGAAACGCCGGGAGAAGAAGGCGCACGGGTGGATCTTCTGGTCCTCCTCCGACCGCTGGGAGAGGACGGCTCCGATGCATCCACCTCCACGATGAACTGCCTGCACGGGTCCGGGTGGGCGAGCACCGGAGCCGTTGTGAACAGCCTCTTCAGGGCCAAGAAGGTGGCTTCTGCCTCCGAGGTCCAGGAGAAGGGGCGGAGGTTGGAGGTGAGTGCAGTGAGGGGGGCGGCCACACGGCTGAACCCCCTGATGAAGCGCCGGTAGAAGTTTGCAAACCCCAGGAAGCGCTGGAGTTGCGTCCTGTTGGTGGGCCGTGCCCACTCCTCCACCGCTTGGGTCTTCCTGGGGTCAGTGCGGACGAGCCTCTTCTCCACGATGTGGCCAAGGAACTCCACGGAGGCGGAGTGGAACAAACACTTCTCGGCCTTCACGAACAGCCTGTTCAGCAGCCGTTGGAGGACCAGGCGGACATGCTGGTGGTGTTCCTCCTCAGTCCTGGAGAACACGAGGATGTCATCCAGGTACACCACCGCGAACGTGTTCAGCATGTCCCGGAGCACGTCGTTGACCAATGCCTGGAAGACGGCCGGGGCGTTGGTGAGGCCGAAGGTCATAACGAGGTACTCGAAATGCCCTAGGTGGGTGTTGAAGGCCGTCTTCCATTCATCCCCTTCCCGGATGCGCACCAGGTGGTACGCGCTGCGCAGGTCCAGCTTCGTGAACACCGTGGCGTGAGTGAGTGGCTTGAACGTGGAACTCATAAGGGGGAGTGGATATTTATTTTTCACCGTGATATTATTTAGCATTCGATAATCTATGCAAGGCCTCTGGCTGCCCTCCTTCTTTGCCACAAAAAAGAAGCCCGCTGCCACCGGGGAAGACGAGGGCCTTATGATTCCTGAGGCCAGGGGCTGATACAATTGCGCATAGCCTCCTTCTCCGGGACGGAGAGGTTATACAACCGACCGGTGGGAAGGGCAGCCCCGGGAAAGAGATCTATGGCACAATCATAGGGACGGTGAGGGGGGAGGGAAAGTGCAGTGTCTTTACTAAACACAGGGGCTAAATCGTGATAAATGGAAGGAACACCAGTGAGATCCGTGGGAGGAGGCACAGGTCTGAGGCCGCTGGACGGGGAGTGGGCGGAGCGAAGGCAGTTGGCATGACACGCAACGTTCCAACCCAAAATCCGCCCAGTAGACCAAGAGATGTAGGGATCGTGCCGTTCTAACCACGGTCTTCCTAACACCAGGGGCGCGCAAAACCAAGAAACGGATAGCTTCCACGTGATTACCCGAAAGAGTGAGGGAAGCAGTGCTGTGTGTGATCTTACCAAGTGAACGACCATCTAGGGCTTGGGCTGTGAGGGGTGTGTCTAGGGGGACGAGTGGAACGCCGGCCTGCCGGGCCAACGAGGTGTCCATCAAACACTCGTCCGCCCCCGAATCCAGGAGTGCACCAACAGACAGTGAGTGGTTACCCCAGGTGAGAGTGACCAGAAACAGCTTGTTGTGCTCCTTCTTTGGCTGGGGCTGAGGAAGGGTCGTCAGGCTCACTAGGACACCCCTCACTAGTGAGCCGGGTCTTTTTGGGTGAGTCGGGCAGGCCTTGATGTAGTGGCCCGACCTCCCGCAGTAGAGGCAGAGGTGGTCACGCATCCTCTGCCCCCTAATCTCTAGCAGGAGCCGTGACCGACCCAACTGCATGGGCTCCTCCTCCGGCCAGGATCCAGAAGACACCCAGGGTTGCGAGGGGGAGTGTGAGGGTGGAGAGAGCCCGCGGGACGCTGACCCAGGGAAGGCACCGGTAGGACGGATGGGGGTTGGTCTATGGGAGGCCCCAGTGCATGGGGCGCGTTCCTGGCGCCGCTCCCGCAGCCGTTCGTCCATCAGGAGGGCGAGGGTGACGAGCTCGTTGAAGGAAGCAGGGCGGTCCCAAACGATGAGGTCTTTGATGGACTCGCTCAGCCCCCTCCTGTACGCGCTCTTTAGTGCAGGGTCATCCCACCCACTGTCTGCTGCGAGTATCCTCACCTCCAAAGTATAATCTGCCACCGACCTGGCTCCCTGCTGGATGGAATGGAGGCGGCTGGCAGTGTCCTGCCCGTCAGCGGGGTGGTCGAACACCAGACGGAACTCACGGCGGAAGGCACCATAGTGAGAGGCGAGCAGTTAAGTATAGCCGACCGCCGCTATGGCCCAGCTGAGGGCTTTGCCGGTGAGGAGGGTCATAACAAGGGCTACCTTGGTCTCTCCTGTCCTATATACCTGTCTGGCTGGGGTTTGAACAGGAGCTCACACTGACCAAGGAAACCCCTGCACAGCTCGAACTCCCCACCGAAGGCCTTGGGGCAGGGAAGGTTAGGCTCGAACCGGGGGTCCAGTGGGGGTTGACTCGGAGGAGGGGGAACGTCGCGACCAGGAACGGGGAATCCGGAGGCCGAGAAGGGTGGTCGCTGATCTTAGACACTGCCACAGTCAGAGCAGCGATCTGCGCGGAGAGTGAAGCAAGGGTGCTCGCTGAGGTATGCGAGTTTGCCTGGAGCCGGCTGAATTCTGCAGTGACCTGGGAGAAGGCAGTGCTAAGCTCAGAATGGAGTTGGGTGAGTTGAGTGCAACACTGCCACAGGGAATAATGACAGGTGAGTCTCAGGTGGGCGTTGTTGAGATGATGTGCGCCTGGCTACCAAAGTCCGAATCCGTAGAGCGAGGGGTTGTGCGAGGACGTCCAGGTCCGAGATCCAGGAAGTACAGGCGTAACTTATGGGGGGGGGGGGATCAGGGGGGACATGTCCCCCTCAATATTTAGAAGAAGTGAATTTGTCCCCCTCAAAAAATATATCATGAATGATAATGTTAACTCCCTCGCCAAAAAAGGTAAAATAACAACACAGACAGTCGAACTACTTAAAATGTCATTCATACTTGTTTTCCAACGATTTCATACACCCCTATGCTTGGATCATACCATTTTTTTAAACTTTGTTTATTAAGTTTTACATGAAAATACAAGTGCGCCACCAGTGCGTTACAAAATGTTTTTATCCAAAACAGGTATAAATATATATGTATATGTACGATAAACTTATCTATTATCAAAATACTGTAAAAAAGTGACAATCAAAAATGTTATACATAAAACAGCATTACTGCCTCAGAAAATAAACTGAAAATAATAAAAAAGGAAAAAACAAAAAAACAAAAATTAAGACAAAAACAAAAACGCAGCCAAAAGAGAGGAGGGAGAAAAAGAAGAACCCCCCCCCCCAAAAAAAACAAAACATCAGTTAGCAAACAGCGGTGTCGCCACTACACAATACCGTAACACGCACGGACAAGCAGACACGCCGGGCCCCGACCAACGGGCCGGACCCCCCAGCCAAGGACCAATGCGCTCACGCGCGCCACAATACATTGGTATAACAGCAGCTAAACTGCACGCTGCCCAGCATCAGTAGCCCTGTAAACCATAAACACGTTTATCAGTCCGGGATAAATGTGAAACTTCTGTGCTTAATAAATTGAAAAAATGGACCCCATAATTTCTGGAATTTACCAGCAGCACCACTCAGTGAAAGTCGAAGTTTTTCTAATTTAGGAAAATAGAGAGCGTCTCGAGCCCATTGAAAATAAGAAGGTGACACATGTGACTTCCATTTAATTACTATTAGTCTCCTTGTGCTGTAGGCCTCACAGTTACCTGACTTGAATGCTGCATCCTGGACTTTCAGCAGCTGCCGGACCTCACTGGTCATCCAGGGTTTCTGGTTTGGAAAGGTGCGGACTGATTTTTTTGTTGTGACACTCTCAGTGCAAAAGTTAATGTAGGCTAGTATGGCAGATGTCTGTTCATTAATGTCTATATGGGAGCCATGGGTAGCTGAATGTGCAAAAATACTCCCGACTGTGTTGTCAAAACAGTCCTGGAGTTCAGAGACTGCTCCTTCTGGCCAGACAGTGATTGTCTTTACTGCTGACCTGACCCGTTTTATTAGGGGTTTGTAGGCTGGGACCAGGAACAGGCAGAGGTGGCCAGAATGCCCCAGATGAGGGCAAGGAGTAGCTTTGTATGAGTCCTTGATGTTTGTATAGAGATGGTCCAGGGTGTTTTGTCCCCTAGTGGGGCAGGAGACATGCTGATGGAATTTGGGTAATACAGCCCTGAGGTTAGCCTGATTAAAGTCACCACCTATGATAAAGGCATTGTCCGGGTGTTAGGTCTGTTGTCTGCTGATGCCACATTGTATGTACACCTCATGTAGGACTGTCCGCTGGTTTCCCCATTTTGGACAGAAGTGGTTGGGGCCATTGAGGAGTGGTTGGACCAGCCCCTGCCAAACTCGTCACGTCTATGCTTTCTTGGAGACAAATCTGCTCCACCAGCTGGACTCAAGGCACAGTGGGGGATAGCCCTTGCCGGCTTCCTTAATGCAGCCAGGGTTATATTAAGGAACTGGAAAAATACAGGCACAATGTGCTATAAGATCGAACTCATGACAGCTACAGCCTCATATGAGTTGATGATGGCTAAAGTGAGAGATTCTGTGTCTAAATTCACTGAAAGGTGGTGTAGCTTTCTCAGATTTATTAGTGGTACGGATGTTAAGGTGGCAATATGTAAAAGACAGCCTTGATGTATATTATATGGGGTGTTGTATAATGTGTGTGTGTGGGGGGGTGTTGCGGCCTATCATGCCGTTTTTTGCTCCACCTAAGATGGCGCCGATCAAGTTCAATTGGCCTTCATAAATTAGTGGCACGGAATTATGGGTTGCGCGATCCAGTCTTTTCTCTGAGATCAGCGAGGCAGTCCCGAGTCTGTGATCCAGGGAGAGAGATGCAGAGGGAGGTCGCTGGAGGGGGTCCGGGAAAACATGATGGTGGCCGGGGACGAGGAGTGAAGGAGACGCGGAAAAACACAGCGAGATGAGAAACAGGAACACGGGAGTTCGGTACTGAGGAGCAGCACAGCAGCGCGGGAACGGGCAGGAGAAAAGGGTTAACAGGAAGCGCAGGAACGGGCTTGTCAGTCAGCGTGCCGGGAGGCAGCTCGGGGCGGTGAAACCACAACAGTATACATCCAAAATACTGAAGTACTGTTCAAAATACTCCGATTGGTTTTAGCTCAAATTCACACAAATTAGCGGAACTGCTCATATTGTGTTAAGCTAGCAGAACACGGTGCTATGAACTACGCCATTAGTGGCATAGTGCCATTAAGTCGCTTCTGCACCCGTGAGTTTGTATTTATCAACCAGAGGTTTAAGCTCCGCAGTTTCACGCGCTTCCCTTTCCCTCTCAATTGGTGGAAAAATCGCGCTGGCTCTCGAACTGACGGGATGCGCCGAGGGTCAAAACAGCCCGACTCTATAGGAGGGTTTCCGTGCAATGTCATCACAGATATGCGTGCGCAACTAGGGGCCCGAAAGCAGCTACAGCACAGAGATTTTAACCAAGCTAGAACTCAGATACAACAGAGATGACGTGTAGTTGTTGTGCAATAAACTGCACAAACCGCCAAAGGGACGGGTGGAAAATGTCCAACATTCCAAAGGCTTTGGAATGTTGGACATTTTCATTGTTGAACCACTTTGGTAGCTCTCAAAAGATTACGAGATGCGTAATCTTTTGAGAGCTACCAAAGCGGTTTTGCCCCCTGGCTGCGCACGCACCCAGTAATGTTTGTAAACAGGAAACCCGTCTATGAGTTAACCCCTCAGTGCCCATATACTTTTTTTGTGGGTTACATTCAGATTTATCCTTTATTGTCCTCTATAGAGGAAATCTGCTTTCACAGTCTGTACACAAGTAACACTCAAAACGGTATAAACAAACAAGAACAGCACCACAACACGTCTGTTACAGTGTGCTCAGGCTATTTAAGGCAGTGAGGGCACAAAACTCCTCCCAAAGCATGTTTCCTTGCAGAGTGGTTGTCTGTACTGCGGCCTGAGGAGAGGAGGGTGAAGCATGAGGGGTGGCAGGAGTCACGTGCTATGGTCAGTGCTCTGCGAGTGGTGTCAATGTCAATGAGGCCTGGCAAGTTGGGAATGGGGAGACCACAGTGGTGGAATGAACTCCCCACTGATGTCAGGACAGCGGAGTCGCTGCTCATCTTTCGGTGCAGGTTGAAAACTCACCTCTTCAAGAACTACTACCCTGTTACTTGCTCATAGCACTTATTGTATTCACTCATTTAAAAAAAAAACCTCTTTCTTGCGCTTTTACTTTAGCACTGGTTTTGCTTTTGGTGCTTGTTTATAGTGAAGATGCACTTATGACCTCTGATGACTAGTAGTTCTCCTGATTTCCTACGTTAAATGATGCACTTTGGATAAAAGCATCGGCTAAATGACTGTAATGTAATGTAATGTAATGTAATGAGACCAATTAATCTAGAAGATATGTTAGTGATTTTCAGGAGCTTATTCTAATTGGTGAGGGTGAGCATGGTGAAATAGCAGGTGGCGCAGTACAGGAGGATGGGTTCAATAATACTTTGGTACAGAAGGAGCAGGAGGTGGGGTTTGCCTGAGAGACCTAAGTTTGCAGATGGCAGAGTCTTTGTTGGCAGCATTTATGGATGTCTGTGATGTGGTGATCAAAGCTCAGTTTATTGTCCAGGATGATGACGAGGTACTTAAATATATCTTAATCCTCCTACTGCTGCCTTGATATTCTGCCAGCAGTCTTTTCCAAAAAAATGTTTCTAATTGCGTGTCCTCAGATCCTCTACAAACTGTCAACACATCTCTTCTCTCAGGTCTCTTCCCACGGGCCCTGAAAACTGCAGTCATCAAGCCACTCTTAAAAAAGAATAGACATTTCACTAATGAACAGTTATAGGCCCATATTGAACGTCATTTTTCTAAGTAAAATAATTGAAAAAGCTGTGTTCCAGCAGCTCAACAACTTTTTCGCACTTAACAGTTTCGAAGTCTTTCAGTCAGGATTTTGACCACACCACAGCACTGAGACTGTTCTTGTTAAGGTCTTTAATTACATCCACTTAAACACAGACAGTGGCAGAATCTCATTGATCTCATTGCTGCATTTGACACAGTCGACTACAACATATTACTTAGACCAATTGGAAAACTGGGTGGGACTTTCTGGCACAGAACTAAACTGGTTCGAATCCTACTTAAATGACAGTGACTACTTTGTGTCTGTAGGTAATTACAAATCTGAGTGTACAAAAATGACCTGTGGAGTTCTCCAAGGCTCCATTCTGGGGCTGCTTCTGTTTAACATCTATATGCTCCCACTAATTCAGATTATGGAAAACAATGAAATATGTTACTGTGGAGTTAGAAAACAACGAGACAGGAGACGTGAGAGTAGACGTAGTCGAGGTAGTTTACTAGCTCCAACTTTGCATGTCATACGTTCGACAACGACACTGAACTGACTGTGAACCGGAAGCAGAAGTGCATTATCTGACCCCTCGCCTCTACCCTTAAAGGTACACCGTCCTCTTAGGTGAATGTCTCTCGATATACAGATGTGGGTCACCACACAGGCCCCCCCAGAATTCACCTAAACAAAACAATGCAAAACAGCAAAAGTGCAAGTCATGAACATAAAAATAGACTCTACAACAGAACAGTCAATGACATAGTGCAAAGTCACGGGGAAAACAGGTGACGAGTCGGAGGGCGGACCCTGCGGCCATAACGGCTGCGCTTCACAGGAGGGGAAACAGATGGGGCCGAAACCCGGGCCATAGGCGGGGCCGAAGCAGGAACAGAGGCAGGTGCCGGGGCCGACCTAGGAGGGCGCCCCCGCCGCGGGGGTAGGGCCAATTGCATTGGCTCCCCAATGTCCAAGTGAGCGGGCTTGAGACGGTCTATAGCGACCTGCTCCGGCCTGCCCCCCATGTCCACCACAAAGTTCTTATCCCCCGCCTCCAGGACGCGGAAGGGCCCGTCGTATGGGGGCTGCAGCGGGGACCGATGGCTGTCGTGCCTAATGAAGACGTACCTCGCCGATGGCAGATCCTTGGGGACGTAGGACCGGGGGAGCTAGTGTTGAGACATCGGAACGGGAGCGAAGGCACCGGCAGCGCTCTGGGACGCACTGAGGTGAGAGGCGGCCGACCAGGGAGCCGTAGCATCCGGAAGAAACTCCCCCGGAACCCGCAGGGGCTGGCCATACACCAGCTCAGCGGAGGAGGTCTGTAGGTCTTCCTTCGGGGCCGAACGCAGGCCGAGCATGACCCACGGGAGCCGGTCCATCCAGTCGCAGCCAGTGAGGCTTGCCCGCAGAGCGGCTTTCATGTCCCGATGGAACCGCTCACAAAGTCCGTTGCTCTGCGGGTTGTACGCCGTAGTGCGGTGGATCTTCATCCCCAGGTGCTCAGCGACCGCCGTCCAGAGCTCCGAGGTAAACTGGGAGCCCCGGTCGCTCGTGATGTCACCAGGCGTGCCGAAACGGGCCACCCAGCAGCCGATGAACGCCCGCGCTACCTCTGCTGCCGTCGTGGAGGACAAGGGAATAGCCTCTGGCCACCTGGTGGCCCTGTCCACAATAGTGAGGAGGAACGTATAACCACGGGAGGGGGGCAGGGGACCCACCAGGTCAACATTGACGTGGTCAAACCGCCTCTCTGGAACCACAAACGGCGCCAAAGGGGCCTTGGTATGGCGGTGCACCTTGGCGCGTTGGCACGCCACACACGAGCCGGCCCAGGCTCTAACATCCTTACGGAGCCCAGGCCAAACGAACTTGACGCTCACCAGCTTGGTCGAGGCCTTCACTCCCGGGTGGGAAAGGCCATGGACGGTGTCGAAAACTCGGTGCCGCCAGGAAGTAGGCACCAGGGGGCGCGGTTGACCGGTGGAGATGTCACAGAGGAGGGTGGTGTTGGCCGCGTCGAACGTCACTTCCTCCAGCCGTAGCGCCGTAGGGGTCGACCGGTAGTCTTGAACGGTCGCGTCCTTGGCTTGGTCCGCTGCCATAGCGGCGTAGTCGAGTCCCAAGTGAACGGCGTTAACAACTGCCTGTGAAAGGCAGTCGGCGACGAAGTTATCCTTGCCCGACACGTGTTGTATGTCCGTGGTAAACTCGGAAACCGCCGCGAGATGGCGCTGCTGACGCCCAGACCACGGTTCTGAGGTTTTGGCCATACAGAACGTCAGCGGTTTGTGGTCCACGAAAGCGGTGAACTGTCGGCCCTCCAATAGGAACCTAAAGTGTCTGGTTGCGAGGAAGAGACCCAGTAGTTCCCTATCAAAGGTGCTGTATTTGCGCTCGCTCTCACGGAGTTGTTTACTGAAGAACGCCAACGGCTGCCAGCCCCCCTCCACCCACTGCTCACACACGGCCCCCACGGCGTAGTCGGAGGCATCCGTTGTAAGGGCTATGGGGGCGGCAGGCGACGGGTGAGCTAGCAGCGCAGCGTTGGCCAGCGCGGTCTTGGCGGCCACAAAAGCCTCGTCCATCCCCGAAGACCAGTCCAGCTCGTCCTTAGACTTCTTACCCCGCAGGGCCTCATACAGGGGACGCATGATGTGGGCGGCACGGGGCAGGAAACGGTTATAAAAGTTCACCATGCCCAGGAATTCCTGCAGCGACTGTACAGTGCGGGGGCGGGGGAACATGGTGACAGCCTCAACCCTGGCAGGGAGGGGAACGGCCCCCTGTGGAGTGATGTGGTGCCCGAGGAAGGTGATGGACGACTCCCCGAACTGACACTTAGCTGGGTTGATGATGAGGCCGTGTTCGCTGAGCCTGTCAAACAGCTGTGTGAGGTGCGTCATGTGTTCCTCCGCCGACGCGCTGGCCACGAGGATGTCGTCTAAGTACACAAACAAAAATGGCATGTCGCGGAGCACAGAATCCATAAGGCGCTGAAACGTCTGCGCCGCCCCTTTAAGGCCGAAACTCAAAGAGCCCAAAGGGTGTGATGACAGCCGTTTTTGGGACATCCAGTGGGTGGACCGGCACTTGGTGATACCCCCGCACTAAGTCGATTTTGGAATAGATGGCAGCGCCCGCCAGGTGGGTAGAGAAATCTTGTATGTCCGGTATGGGGTACCGGTCGGGGGTCGTGGCATTGTTTAGGCGACGGTAGTCCCCGCACGGGCGCCAACCCCCGTCGGCCTTAGTAACCATGTGAAGAGGGGAAGCCCATGGGCTGTCAGAACGGCGGGCAATGCCGAGGCGCTCCATAGTCGAAAACTCCTCCCTGGCTATTGCGAGCTTGGCCGAGTCGAGGCGTCGGGCCCGGGCGTAAACTGGGGGGCCCACTGTGGTGATATGATGTTCCACGCCGTGCTTGGCCACCGCCGAGGAGAAGGTGGGTGTGGTGAGCTCGGGGAAATTTGCGAGCAGGCGTTGGTATGGATCCCCGGTGGAGAGTGTGTTAGCGAGGCACAGCGCTCCAGCGCCCCCAAGCGTGCAGGGGTATGACGCAAAAGAGACGGCATCAATCACGCGACAGTTTTTAACATCCACCAGCAGGTTGAAAGCACAGAGGAAATCCGCACCTAGGAGCGGGGTGGATACAGCAGCCATCACAAAGTCCCAGCCGAAACGTCGGCCGCCAAAACACACGTCCACATGTCTGATACCGTACGTCCGAATGGACGTGCCGTTGGCGGCGTCCATCTGGGGGCCGTGACTGTCGGTCATCGTGTCCACAGCTTGTGCTGGTAGTATGCTGCGTTGAGCGCCAGAGTCAACCAGCAGCCGCCGGCCCGACAAGGAGTCTCTGATGAACAACAGCTTGCAGTCACGGCCGGCGCCCATAGCCGTTAACGAGCGCCGGCCTTGGCGTTTCCCTGAACCCTGTAACTGCAGGGTTTGCGACACCGTTTTGCTTTTGCCCCAAACCTGGCATGGTAATAACAGAGCCCGTCGTCAGGTTGGCGGCGGGCTGTCACCGCAGCCGCGGTGTCCATATAGTCGTACACAGGTGGTGGTGGGGCGGTCTGGTGGGGTAGCAGGGCATGCACAAACTGTTGCCGGTTGGCCAGGAAAACCCTGTCTGCTTCAGCAGCCAGAGAACGGTAGTCCTTGGAGGCGGCGAGAGGAGAACTGGCCAGTGCTGTGCGTACAGGTGCGGGGAGCTGCCTCAGAAAAATGTGTGTGAAAAGAAAGGCCGGATCAGCCGATCCCAGCACAGACAGCATTTTTTCCATTAACTCAGACGGTTTGCCGTCGCCGAGGCCATTCGGGGACAGTAAACGGTCTGCCTTCTCCAGCTCCGACAGTTCAAATAGTTTCAGGAGGAATGTCTTTATAGCATCGTACTTGCCAGCAGCTGGCGGAGCTTCCAACAGCGTCATTGCTCGCGCCGTTGTCGATGCGTCTAACGCCGCCACTACGTGGAAGTACTGCGTTGCATCCTGCGTTATCCCTCTCAGCCGGAACTGGGCTTCCACATGTTGAAACCACGGCCGTGGATTATGCTGCCAAAAGTCGGGTAGCTTCACAGTAGCGGTGTAAATGCTAGCGTTAGCAATAGCCATGTTGTTAGCACCGGCGTCGTCGTTGTCAGACATACTCGTATTAGTAGTTCGATCACGTCGGGGTCACCAATGTGGAGTTAGAAAACAACGAGACAGGAGACGTGAGAGTAGACGTAGTCGAGGTAGTTTACTAGCTCCAACTTTGCATGTCATACGTTCGACAACGACACTGAACTGACTGTGAACCGGAAGCGGAAGTGCATTATCTGACCCCTCGCCTCTTCCCTTAAAGGTACACCGTCCTCTTAGGTGAATGTCTCTCGATATACAGATGTGGGTCACCACATTACCATAATTATGCAGACGACACAGATTTACATAACCATATCACCAGGGGACTATAGTCCAATACAAGCACTGAGTAAGTGCACTGAATAAATCAGTGATTGGAAGTCTCAGGATTTTCTTCAGTTAAGCAAAGATAAAACTGAAGTTACTGTCTTTGGAGCCAAGGAAGAACAATTAAAAGTCAGCACTCAGCTACAATCAGTATTGTTAAAGACCACAAACCAAGCCAGAAAGCTTGGTGTAGTCAGTAAAGTCAGTAAACTCAGATCTGAACTTAGATAGCCACATTAAGACAATTACAAAGTCAGCCTATCATCAACTGAAGAATATATCAAGAATTAAAGGATTTATGTTTAAGCAGGATTTGGAAAAAAACTTGTCAATGCATTTATCTTCAGTCGAATCGACTGATGGAACGGTGTCTTTGCAGGTCTTTCTAAAAAAAATATCAATCAAACAGCTGCAGCTGATTCAGAACGCTGCTGCTTGAGTCCATAATAAGACCAAAAGAGTGGCTCGCATCACTCCAGTCCTGACGTCGCTACATTGGCTTCCTGTCCATCAAAGAATTGATTTTAAAACTCTGCTCTAGGTTTATAAAGCACTGAATGGTTTATGGCTGGAATACACATCTGCTCTACTGCTGCACTAGGAATGATCCAGACAGCTCAGATCGTCTGGGACAGGTCTGCTTTCTGTCCCCCGAGTCAAAACCAAACATGGAGAGGCAACTTTCAGTTTTTATGCACCACATATATCTGGAGCAAACTCCCAGGAAACTGCAGGTCTGCTACATGTCTAAGTTCCTTTAAATCTAGGCTGAAGATTTCCCTCTTTGCCACGGCCTTTTGTTAAATAAAACTTGAAGCTTTTGATTTTCATCTTACACTGCACTGTCATTTTTACTTTTTATTTGTTTTATATATCTTTATTTCCTTATGTTGCTTCTCTTAATGCCTTTTATGTTTTATGTAAAGCACTTTGAATTGCCTTGTTGCTGAAATGTGCTATATAAATAAATTTGCCTTGCCTTGCCTTAAAGCTCTCCACCATCACCACTGGCTGGCCATTGATGGAAGTGGAGCAATGAGGGGTGGTGAGTTTATTGCAGGTGTCAAAGATGAGCTCCTTCATTTTGGTGAAGATGAAGGGGGGCTGACTGTCTGCACTTCTGGGTGAAGTGGGCAACATATTGTTGGTAGGCTATGACTGAGTTCCTGTCTGTAAGGAGGCCGACTATGGCTGTGTCATCATAACATTTTAAGTATTTTGCAATGGAGAAGGGGCTAAGACAGTTATTGGTGTAGAGTGTGTATAGAAAGGGGCTCAGAACACAGCCTTCTGGGGCTAAACAGCGATTTATATCAAATTCAATATGTATATAATAAATTCAACTTTAAAATCATAATTGTGCTACTGCTGTTCAGAATAATAGGAAAAAAATACAACCTTGTGTGCAGCAGTGCGTGGTTGACAAGCCCTCTCTTCATCTAGCTTTTGCAGCATGTACAAACCTTGCATTTGTATAGAGGGGCCACCAGATATCTGGCCCTGTGTTACTACGAGATAGAGCTTAAAAGTTCTACTGGATATAATCCAGCTGAGGAAATAACAATGAGTATGGGGTACGGTGGTAGGGTACACACACAGTATACCTACCTTTCTTCTTTCCAGCATATCAGCCAGCTCTTTACCAGTCACAGTGCCATCAGTCAATGTTCCGACTCTCACCTCCACACTCCTACCCTTCCTCCTCTCCCGCCGCCTCTGGACATGCCTTCCCCCTCGCCCAACAGTAGCATAGTTTCCACCGGCACCCTGCTGGCCAACAGTACTGGTGGTGGTCGTTGGTAACCCGGGCCTCGACCGATCCGGTACGGAAAACTGATTTATGATCCGCATATTTGATTTGGCAAAGATTTTATAATGGATGCCCTTGCTGACGCAACCCTCGCCATTTATCCGGGCTTGAGACTGGAACCAAGAATGCACTGGCTTGTGCATCCTTGTACTGCACTAAGTGCACAAGTGCATGCTCGTACATCCAAGGTAAAATGGGGTAAGGCCACTTTTTACAGCTACAAGGTAAAATAAATGTGTATTTATCTTAAACAACCATTTATATACTTCAGGTTGCTCATGGAAATTTTAACATCCTATTTAACTTACAATATGCCGCAACTTGCCCCAGGGTAGGGGTCAGTTGAGCATAGACATGGGGCAAGTTGAGCCCTATGAGAGTAAAAAGTGCCGTGCCATAGGATCCTCAAATGAAGAATAAAATACAGCAGTATCACACCATTTTTGAAACCATACAGTATATCTTTTATTTAACGAATATAACAAAGGTTACACAACTTGGTTGTGTGGGGATGACTTAAAATAGTCAGTCTTTATTTTCAGCACTAACAATAGACAACTGGGTCAGCATTACTTCTCAGCAGCACTGAACAAGTGTTGTAGGTACTTCTCCTGGACTTGTCTTCTCAGTACATCCCACCAGTGTCCTTCTACTTGTCTTCTCTTCCTTTGCAAGTGACTGGATCAACTTGTGACACTGCCTGTTTGTTTCATGTATGGAACTCCGTGAATGATGACGTGAGCCTTGCAATAACACACAACAGCACTCACATGTTTAACCTCTGTCTAACTTAATAGGTGTTTCATGTAATCATATTTTAACAGATTGCGAATGTGCTCTAAACCAGCCAATGAGAACATTGACAGACATGCTCTAAACCAGCATTTCTCCAACCTCTCCTGGAGGAGGGAGCACTTGTCCTGCATGGTTTAGACCTCTCCCGGCTCCAACACAGCTGATTTAAATGATCAGTGTTGTTATGAGGCAGCTTCGGGACTCATAACGAGTTGATCATGTGAATCAGCTGTGTTGGGGCAGGGAGAGACCTAAACCATGCAGGACAAGTGCTCCCTCCTCCAGGATTGGTTGGGGAAACGCTGCTCTAAACTAAAGTGTTCCATCAGGCTGGCGGAGCAATTTCCCCTCCAACCACCATGTGGGAGAACGTCTTCACGTAGCAGCTCAGAGCAACAGTGACGCTAGCTTAATGACCTTAATTAGCTTTACTACGTCATCATGTCACCAACGTGTGTTTCTGCAGCTGATGTGTAACGATGTGACGTCATCACAGTTACCAGACTGCAGTTACATTCAATCTAAACAAAGTCTACTTTGATTTAATTAAAGCCTCTCCATGACTGCACTTGCCTGAGCTCGTGAAAATAACCACACAAATACAAATACTTTATATTTAGAAGAAGCAATTTGATCAATTCTATCTTACTGAGAGCATCCCCAGTCAGCTCTGAATCTGGAGGACGAGCTCTGTGGGTAGGGTCCTTTTCCATCTGTCAAAATTGTCTTTCATGATAGGAAACACATTTTTAAAAACACAGTTTTGGACATGTTTTATATATATATATACACACACACATATAAATATATATAGATGCAGGAAAAAAAGTTTTAATACATAGCAGTACAAGCCTGTTTCGTGCGTTGCACACTCATCAGCAGCTGACGAGTGTGCAACACACGAAATGGGCTTGTACTGCTATGTATTAAAACTGTTTTTCCTGCATCTGTATTGATATTCCGCTCCTCATTAGTTGAGCACTTCTATCAACACCCTTGACGGTTTTGAGGGAAAAAACGCAATATATATATATATATATATATATATATAGCATTTTTTCATACATACATACATCTTCCCAATCAAATAACCAATCTAGCAATCATAAAAGGCAAAAGTACACAAGAGAGATACAGTCATCAGAATATTTCATAGGATTTAATAGTTCATATATCCATACACTTTTTTTTATTCCATTCCATTATCCAAACCACTTCTCCTTACTCAGGCTCGTGAGCATGCTGGAGCCTGTCCCAGCAGTCATTGGGTGGCAGGCAGGGAGACACTCTGGACAGGCCGCCAGGCCATCACAGCCCCCCCCCCCCCCCCAGGGACAATTTAGAATGGCCGATTCACCTGACCTACTTATCTTTGGACTGTGGGAGGAAACCGGAGCACCCGGAGGAAACCCACGCAGACATGGGGAGAACATGCAAACTCCACACAGAGGACGACCCGGGACGACCCCGAGGTTGGACTACCCCGGGGCTCGAACCCAGAACCTTCTTGCTGTGAGGCGACTGTGCTAACCACTGAAACCACTGTGCCGCCATCCATACACTGTGACCATTTTATATCAAATTCCTTCAATTCTGTTTCATCGTTTCTGAGAGTGGTTTGAGTATTAAAAGGAATCGATATGTTATCCAACGCTCTCACAATAATAAACAATAGTACCACAGACTGCAGCATTTCTAAATCATACAGTGTGACAAGTCAGAACTGTGCAGTTATTACATGTTGTAATATGGCAACAAATGATGATGCAACAAAACGAAAAAGGGTAACACTTTATAATAACTACACAAATGAAGCATTAGTTAAGTATTAGTAACCACAGAATTCCTCATTTGTAAAGCAAGACATGCACCAATGGTTGGTTTGTTAATAGATGTTTATAAATACTTATTTAATACTGCAATTCATGATTAGTTCAGGTAGTGACTAGCTGTTAAGTATTTTGTATGAACTCATCTAAAGTGAGGACTACAAAAGTCCTTTTCACACTGGCCAAAGAACCCGCTAACAGCCGCTAACATCCGCCTTTGGTGGTCAGTGTAAACGTGTACAGTCAGCATTGACTCCCGGCTCACATGACTCTGCAGTAGTCGCAGGTATTTATCGGCTCCACCTCCGATCGGCATTGATGTAAACGCGACACCCGGGTGGACTCGCTAATTTGCCCGATGACGTAGCGCCATTGTCCACGCGTCATAAAATCGTGCCGGCAACTGAGGAAAAACATTTGTTTGTGGGTACAGCGTCTTCGTTCAAGCGGTGCTCGAACATCGTTCAGCTTGCGTTGAGTTTGTCTGGTTTGAAAGAGAGACTGAAGTACAAGATATAAAAAAGTAACATTAACCACCATCTCTCTGGCTTCCATGCTGCTTTTTACCGTTTACTTCCCTGTTTTCCGGCACGTTCGTGACATCACGAACATCATGACGTCAAAGATGACGCTACAGAAGAAGAAAACAAGACAAACTCGTCTGCTGGCAGTCAGACCCGGGTCTGCTGGCACTGTGAAAGGAGTCAACTGCCTATTTTTAGCAGGTTTACCCGTGTTAAAAAACCCTGCTTATACATGCTCATTTTGGTGTAAAAGAGGGTTATGCCTTACAAAGCATTTACAAATGAGACTGAAAGGCCAGCAGGACCTTGAGACTCACCAAAGTCTAAAGGATCGTACGATCCTTTAGAAAATGTAAGTACATGATTAACAACCTATTTACAAGATCATGGGAGGGAGATATAGAGGAGGAAATATCTTTAGAAGAATGGAGTGAGGCATGTAAAGAGGCCCAGAGACAGACAGTTAGCAGCAACCCAAAGCTTCTACAGTATAAATGGCTGATGCGTACATATATAACTCCTGTTAAATTGCACAAGTTTAATGACAACATTCCTGATACCTGTATTAAGTATAGTGAGGCAAGGGGGATGCTGTTTCACTGTATATGGGAATGTGTGAAAGTGAAAACCTTCTGGCAAGATGTTGTTGATATGATTGATCAAATTTTGTCAAAGAAATTACCATTGAGTCCAAAGCTTTTTATTCTTGGTTTATATCCTACCACCCCACATTTACATAGCAATAAGTTCAGATTTATAGATATGTGTATACTACAAGCAAAACGTGTAATTGCTCTTAATTGGAAAAGTGTTGATGGACCAAGAATTGGTATGTGGGTTAAAGAAATGGCTTCAAACATGTCAATGGAAAAGATAATGTATATTGTTAGACGTAAACAAAGTGTTTTTGATCAAATCTGGGGATTGTTTCTGTACTTCTTAAGACGTAATACTAATGTTGGTAACTTGCTTCAGCAAGAACAAGCTCTGTGGGAGTAGAACAACTCTATCTGATTGTTTATATGCGTAAAAGCAACTGAAAAAGAAAAACACACCCTCTAATCAGTCTGTGAAAGAAATTATTATTATTTTATTTTATTTATTATCTTCTTTAACCCTGCTTTGAATTGTATTACTTGTTATAGGGATGGGGTTATGGGGGGGGGGGGGTAGGGTGAAAATGTTTGCTGTACTGTGCTATTACTTGTTTTGAAGTAATTTGCAAACAAAATTCAATAAATATATTGCTTAAAAAAACAACCTATTTACATGTACATTTGTGCAGGAATTAATTATGAATTGCAGTATTATTAATATTCATAAAACATCTGTTAACACACTTACTAACCATTGGTGCATGTCTTGCTTTACAAATGATGAATTCAGTAGTTCCTAATACTTAACTAATGCTTCATTAGTGTAGTTATTATAAACTGTTACCGGAAAAAGTCCCTCCTCTTCCATCTGACTCATTGATTGTCAGATTATGAAAACCATGTTAAGTCCCAGCTCTTCAGGTACTTACAGAAATATCTACCACCACCCCACACCCCAGTTTACCAACCAGTCTTTACAATCTTGTCTTATGCTGTGAGACTGTTAAGTCCCATCACGTGCATTTTCATGGTTTGCCAAAGAGGAAGGCTGACCCTCAAGTGCTCCTTGGCTACCAAATTTCCTTTACCAAAATGGACACCTGGGGACAGAAAAAGCACAGTTTATTCACTGACGTCTATCAAACTTAGTTATTCTGCCTTTGCATCACTTCTTCAGGTCTATCTACCAGAAGAGGCACAAGTACAGCATGTCTGATGCAGATCATTCAGCAGAACAAAAATAAGTGTTTTTCAAAATTGCTACTACAATTTGCTTGATAAAAAAACAATAACATGGTATCAAGGAAAAACAAGGAAACAAGTCAAACAATTTAAACAGCCACTGCAGTAAAATAAAGAAATGAACCTAAAATATGAATGTAAATGCATATGAAATAACAAAATTTGATGTTACAAAATGGTATTCCTCAAAAAAGTGTTGCAAGAATTTTTTAAAAGAAGACACTTTTTCTAATCATAGCTTCTCTTGCCAGCGTTTGGAAGCTCTGACAAGAGAAGACCCAGTCAACATGAGCTAGCAGCCAAGAAGACAGAGAAGACCCCGTCATCATAAGCTAGGAGCCAAGAAGACAGAGAAGACCCTGTTACCATGAGCTAGGAGCCAAGAAGACAGAGAAGACCCTGTCACCATGAGCTAGGAGCCAAGAAGACAGAGAAGACCCCGTCACCATGAGCTAGGAGCCAAGAAGACAGAGAAGACCCCGTCACCATGAGCTAAGAGCCAAGAAGACGGAGAAGATCCCGTCACCATGAGCTAGGAGCCAAGAAGACAGAGAAGACCCCATCACCATGAGCTAGGAGCCAAGAAGACAAAGAAGACCCCATCACCATGAGCTAGGAGCCAAAAAGACAGAGAAGACCCCGTCACCATGAGCTAGGAACCAAGAAGACAGAGAAGACCCTGTCACTATGAGCTAGGAGCCAAAACAGAGAAGACCCCGTCACCATGAGCTAGGAGCCAAGAAGACAGAGAAGACCCTGTCACCATGAGCTAGGAGCCAAAACAGAGAAGACCCCGTCACCATGAACTAGCAGCCAAGAAGACAGAGAAGACCACATCACCATGAGCTAGGAGCCAAGAAGACCCCGTCACCATGAGCTAGGAGCCAAGAAGACAGAGAAGACCCCGTCACCATGAGCTAGCAGCCAAGAAGACAGAGAAGACCACATAACCATGAGCTAGGAGCCAAGAAGACCCCGTCACCATGAGCTAGGAGTCAAGAAGACAGAGAAGACCCCGTCACCATGAGCTAGGAGCCAAGAAGACAGAGAAGACCCCGTCACCATGAGCTAGGAGCCAAGAAGACAGAGAAGATCCCTTCACCATAAGCTAGGAGCCAAGAAGACAGAGAAGATCCCGTCACCATGAGCTAAGAGCCAAGAAGACAGAGAAGACCCCATCACCATGAGCTAGGAGCCAAAAAGACAGAGAAGACCCCGTCACCATGAGCTAGGAACCAAGAAGACAGAGAAGACCCCGTCACCATGAGCTAGGAACCAAGAAGACAGAGAAGACCCTGTCACCATGAGCTAGGAGCCAAGAAGACAAAAGCCCCGTCACCATGAGCTAGGAGGCCAGTCTTTCAGGATGTCCAGAGTTTCTCTGCCAGAGGATCTCAGACTGTGTTCTGGTTTTTATGAGGTTAAAATGTTGGATATGTAACCAGGAGCCAGACCATGTAGAACTAATAAAATCTAGTCTAAACCTAACCAAGACAACCAATACAAAGTAGCTAAAATCAGGGTGATATGGTCCTGTCTGCATCATTAACATTTTTTTTAAAGTCGTGCAGCAGCTTTTTGTTATACAAGCTGGAACCTGGATAATGAGCTGGACAGGAGTACAGGGGATTACAATAATCTCAACATTACAAAGTAGAAGCATGAATAACCTTGTTAAGGTCAGGGAGAGGTGCATAGCCACGGGTAAACTTGGGTATATTCAGATGAATCAACCCTACATGTAGCACAATGTACTGAGCACAAACTTTTGTATCTTTGTCCAAAAAAATCCTCTGCGCTAATACTGTGAGATATAATTTCCACCAATGTAAAGGTAGCAAAGCCAAGAGAACAAGATGAGTTTTTTGAATGGTATCTTTAGAGCAGATTAGAGTATTAGAGGCTGTATTAAGGCTGTAGTTTTTCTTTCTGCCAACTGACATCATGATACTTCACTTGTTGGAGAAAAAACTGTTCCGCTGCTGCCCTAGAAAAACACCAATGATCAGGAGCAATTGCGGGTGTTTTCATGTGCTATATCTGTTGTAGATACGGTTGAAAACAGGCACATTTCCCCTTGGAAGTAGGTTTGTGTACTAATGATCGCTAAAATGTCGTAGCAAATATCCGTCTCAGGATATTTTAAGAAACCTCGGCACGAGGAAAAAGAGGTATAGGAAACAAGTGTGGATTTGGCCAGTTTTTTTATAGTTTACAAATCACATCAGATTATATAATGAATAACGATTACATAAAACGCAGCAAACATAAAAAAAACTGCACAAAAACAGCAAACATCCCTGTTCTACCCCCATAACAAAGTTAGAAGAACTTTGGTTTCTGCGGAAGGGGGCACTGGTTATTCTTTACCATGGTGTGATTGCACCCCACACAAGGTCACTCACAGAAATTATCCTGTTTCTTTCCAAATAATATTGTTGTATGAGTTCATTGTTGTTAAATGTTTCCAGCCCCCCCAGATTGTGCGTGTCTGTCTCTGCCTGAATGCCATCTGCTGGAAACTCTGAACATAGTAAAATACATTTATTTCAAAATCCCACATAATCTGTGTCGTATCCTGCTGGAACAGGATCTGAGATCTTTCGGTTTAGGACAATCTGTGTTTCGGTACCCATACGAGTTGATTTTTGGATGGTATATAATATTCCAGGAAATTTTATTTATGATCCGCATATTTGATTTGATTCTCGGAGGAGAGAATCAACTCAAATATGCGGATCATAAATACATTTTCTCCTCCGAGAATCATAACATTAACGTGGTGGAGGGGTTTGTGTGTCCCGGTGATCCTGGGAGCTGTATTGTCGGGGGCAATAGCCCCTGGTAGGGTCTCTCAAGGCAAATTGGTCCCAGGGGAGGGGCCAGACTAAGAGCAATTCCCAAAAAAGCCCAATGAATTTACACCAGCAGAGTTACAGCACCTCGCCCAGAAAAGGGAAACCGGGGCCCCCTCCTGGAGCCAGACCTGGGAGGGGAGCTTGCCGGCGAGCATCTGGTGGCCGGGCCTTGGCCCATGGCGCCTGGTCGGGCCCAGGCCGAAAAAACAACATGGAGCCACCACCCCCGTGGACCCACCACACGCGGGGATGAGCACTGGGGTAGGGCGCAATGCAGGCCGGGCGGCAGGCAAAGGCGGAGACCGGGGCGTGCCGACTTCCGGCATTGCAGCTTGGTCCTCGGGATGTGGAATGTCACCTCTCTGGCAGGGAAGGAGCCTGAGCTGGTGCAGGAGGTGGAACATTACCAACTAGATATAGTTGGACTAACCTCCACACATAGCATGGGCTCTGGTACCAAACACCTAGAGAGGGGCTGGACTTATTACTTTTCCGGAGTTGGCCAAGGAGCGCTGCGGTGTTGGAGTTCTCCCCGGGGAATGAGAGGGTTTCCTCTATATGACTGCAAGTCGCTGGGGAAAAGGCTCTGATTGTTGTGTGTGCTTATGCACCGAATAGCAGTTCGGAGTATCCAGCCTTCCTGGGAGTCTCTGGGTGGTGTCCTGGATAGGGCTCCGCCTCGGGACTCTATAGTTCTGCTGGGGGACTTCAACAATCACGTGGGCAACAATGGAGAAACCTGGAGGGGCGTGATAGGGAGGAACGGCCTTCCCCGATCTGAACCCGAGCGGTGCCTTGTTATTGGACTTCTGTGCGAGTCATGGATTGGCAATAACAAACACGATGTTCGAACATAAGGTAGTTCATAAGTTTACTTGGTACCAGAACACCTTAGGCCGAAGATCGATGATAGACTTTGTGGTCATATCATCAGATCTACGGCCGTATGTTTTGGACTCTCAGGTGAAGAGAGGAGCAGAGCTGTCAGCTGATCACCCCCTGGTGGTGAGTTGGATCAGATGGCGGGGAAGGCTGCCGGACAGACCTGGCAAACCAAAACGTGTAGTGAGGGTGAACTGGGAACGTCTGGCGGAGGCCCCTGTCTGTGAGGTCTTCAACTCCCACCTCCGGAAGAAGTTCTGTATCCTGAGGGAGGCTTGGGACATGGAGTCTGAGTGGGCCATGTTCCAGGCCTCTATTGTAGATGCGGCAGGCAGGAGCTGTGGTCAAAAGGTCATCGGTGCCTGTCGAGGCGGCAACCCAAGAACCCGCTGGTGGACACCAGTGGTGAGGGAAGCCGTCAGGCTGAAGAAGGAGGCCTTTCGGACTTGGTTGGCCCAGGGGTCTCCTGAAGCAGCAGACGGGTACCGGGAGGCCAGAAGGGCTGCTGCTTCGGCGGTCGCGAAAGCAAAAAACTCGGGTGTGTGAGGAGTTCGGCGAGGCTATGGAGGAGGACTTTCAGTTGGCCTCAAGGAAGTTCTGGCAAACCATCCGGCGACTCAGGAAGGGGAAGCAGGGCTTGACTGAGGCTGTGTTCAGCCGGGGAGGGGAACTGTTGACCCGGACTGGGGATGTTGTCGAGCGGTGGAAAGAACACTTTGAGGAGCTCCTGAACCCGACTAACATGTCCTCAGTGGAGGAGGTAGAGTCTGAAGACATAGGGGAAGCCCCACCCATATCCAGTACCTGTGGAGTGGCAGACTGGAGTGGAGGTTCCCATATTCAAAAAGGGGGACCAGAGGGTTTGCTCCAATTATCGGGGAATCACATTGCTCAGTCTCCCTGGGAAAGTATACTCTAGGGTGCTCGAAAGGAGGCTCCAACCAATTGTCAAACCTCAGATCCAGGAGCAACAATGCAGATTCCGTCCTGGCCATGGACAAAGGGACCAACTCTTTACCCTTGCGGAAGTGCTGAGGGGGGCATGGGAGTTTGACCAGCCAATCTACATGTGTTTTGTGGACTTGGAGAAGGCTTACAACTGGGTACCCCGGGGCACTCTGTGGTGGGTACTGCGGGAGTATGGGGTACCGGGGCAGCTGCTACAAGCCATCCAGTCCTTGTATAACCAAAGCGACAGCTGTGTCCGCATTCTTGGCACAAAGTCAAACACGTTTTCGGTGGGTGTCGGACTCCGCTAAGGTTGTCCCTTGTCTCCGATTCTGTTTATGATATTCATGGACAGGATCTCAAGGCGCAGCCAAGGTGAGGAGTGTGTCTGTTTTGGGAACCTCAGAATTGCATCTCTGCCTTTGTAGATGATGTGGTTTTGTTGGCTTCATCAGAATGCGACCTCCAGCACGCACTTGGGTGGTTTGCAGCCGAGTGTGAAATAGCTGGGATGACAGTCATCACCTCCAAGTCTGAGGCCATGGTTCTCTACCGGAAAATGATGGATTGCTCCCTCCAGGCTGGGGATGAGTTGTTGCCCCAAGTGAAGGAATTCAAGTATCTCGGGGTCTTGTTCACGAGTGAGGGTAGGATGGAGCGGGAGATTGACAGGCAGATTGGTGCAGCATCAGCAGTAATGCGGACGTTATACCAGACCGTTGCGGTGAAGAAGGAGCTGAGCCGGGAGGCAAAGCTCTCAATTTACCAGTCAATCTTCGTTCCAACCCTCACCTATGGTCATGAGCTTTGGGTAGTGACCAAAAGGGTGAGATCGCGACTACAAGCGGCTGAAATGAGTTTCCTCTGTAGGGTGTCTGGGCTCAGCCTTAAGAGATAGGGTGAGGAGCTCGGACATCTGGAGGGAGCTTGGAGTAGAGCTGCTGCTCCTTCGCATCGAAAGGAGCCAGTTGAGATGGTTCTGGCATCTGATTAGGATGCTTCCTGGGCGCCTTCCTTTGGAGGTTTACCGGGCACGTCCAACTGGTAGGAGACCCCGGGGTAGACCCAGAACGCGCTGGAGGGACTACATGTCCAATCTGGCCTGGTAACGCCTTGGGATCCCCCAGGAGGAGCTGGAGGGCGTTGCTAGGGAGAGGGATGTCTGGAGTGCCCTACTTAGCTTGCTGCCATCGCGACCTGACCCCGGAAAAGCGGCTGAAGATGAGATGAGATTAGATTTTTGATTTGAAAAAGAGTTTACGCCGGATGCCCTTCCTGACGTAACCCTCCCCATTTATCTGGGCTTGGGACCGGCACTAAGTATAAGTTTGTGCATCCTCAGTGGCTGGATTCAGTGGCTTGGACATGTACGGATGAGAGATGCTGGGTATACTGGGAGAAGGATGCTGAATATGGAGCTGCCAGGGAAGAGGCAAAGAGGAAGGCCAAAGTGGAGGTTTATGGATGTGGTGAGGGAGGACATGCAGGTGGCTGGTGTGACAGAGGAAGATGCAGAAAACAGGAAGAAATGGAAACGGATGATCCGCTGTGGCGAACCCTAACGGGAGCAGCTGAAAGTAGTAGTAGCAGTAGTAGTAGTAGTAGATATAATATTCCAGGAAAAACAAAATCTGAGTTTGTGTTCCATTTCCCTCCCTCCAAAACATGGAATTCGTGGTAACACTTTTATTTTAGGGGTTCGGAAATTTCCTAGTAATAAGGTGGTAATTATCATGTAATTTATTTGATATAAGGTTGAAATTACCTTGTAATTTCCTAACAATAAGTTGGTAGTTTTTACAGGTAATTTTACAGCTAACCGTAACCCAAATTACAAGGTAATTTCTAAGAAATTACGTGATAATTACCACCTTATTACTACCAACCCCCTAAAATAAAGTGTAACCAAAGTATGTGATGTCTTCATACAGCCAGATCTTTCAACAGAGGTGAAGGACAGTTTCACTGCAAACATATAACCTATTCTATCTAGGGCAGATGGCCAATCTTTAATACATGTATTTGTGTCATTTAGAGTAGATTATAGCAATGGTTTTTTTTTTCTCCAGTTTTCCTAGTTTGGCCTCTAAAAGTCTTCAGAATGCTGCAGCCAGATTCCTGACCACATCTCCTACATATGATCATATAACACCCATACTGGTCTCCTGCTGATACAAGCTAGAGCAGACTTTAAAGTACTCCTCTTAACCTTGAAACCCCTACATGGTCTGGCACCTGTTTATTTGTCTGATATCATCACGCTGAAGTCTCCCACCCCCCACCTTTCCCTCAGAAGATGCAGGCTATCTGTCACTCCCAAAGTCAACAAAAAAGTCGGTTGGGTTCACAGCATTTGCACAAGGTGCCCCTCACCTCTGGAGTATGCTGCGCACATTCCAGAGGTGAGGGCTAGAGAGATCAGAGAGGCTAGCTCACTGCATGTATTCAAGTCAAGACTTGAAACCAATCCTTGTTAAAAAATGTTCCCACTTATCTTAACCTCAGTTTTCTTGCCCAACAAACTGAATATGTTCTCAAACTCTGCTTTGTGTTGTTCTGATTTATAGTGTCTTTTAACTACTCCTCACTTTGTGGGAGATAATGCCCTTTAAACAATTTCTAGCTTAACTTGTAAATGTACTAGTAATCAAGTCCAGTTTATTTGCATCAGTCTAAATCAGTTATGTCTGAGAGGGCTTTACTATCACATGACATTCTCATTCTGACAACAGGTCAATGGAACAAATGACAATGTATGAACCCATTGTCCTCTTATCGCTCCCACCCTGGGATGTACATGCTAAGGTACTGACCATCCAATGTAGCACTGGCACAGGTTTTCATGCGATGTAGCTTGTTTGATGAGGAGCTCCACCTGGGTGGGAACATCTAGGGTCTCATCGTGAGAGAAGTCTCGGCCTGGAAGGTGGATACTCACATCAGATCTCTCATACAGACGACAGGACAGCTGAACATTTACACTCATATCAGACCACATACAGATAATAGGAAAGTTAACCAGAATCACAGTCACAATTATGTTTAATGACCATGTAGGTTTGTACATACATGGAATGTGACTCTGGTTTGGTGGCTCTCTCAGTGTAAAAAACAACAAAAACAACACTACAATACAACAATCTTCACATATATACACAAGGATTGACTTATACAGGTGAAATAAGAGGTGATAAAGTGCAATGATGCAAAGAATATATCAGAGATGCTGAAATAGATGTTACCAGGTTACTTACATACATGCCTGAGGTAGATGGACATGACAGAGTGTACCAGTATACGTACAATATACAGTACAGTATATACAACATGGTTGGATTTACTGACAGTGTTAAGAGTTCATTTAAATGACAGCCCACGGAAAGAAACTGTTTTTATATCTGGTTGTTTTGGGGTACAGTGCTCTGTAGCACCTACCAGAGGGGAGGAGTTGGAGCAGGTTGTGACCAGGGTGTGATAGGTCTGCAGTGACGTTGCCTGCCCGTTTCCTGAGTCTGGAGGTGTATAAGTCCTGAACGGAGGGCAGGTTGGCACCAATGATTTTCTCTGCAGACTTAACTGTCCGTTGTAGTCTGTCCTTGTCCTGTTTGGTGGCCGATCCAAACCAGACAGTGATGGATGTGCAGAGGACAGACTGGATTATTGCAGTGTAGAACTGAATTGGCAGTTCTATTAGCAGTCCTGCTGGGCCTTTTTGATGATTGTGTCTATGGATGCCAACCTTAGGTTCTGGGAGACTGTGGAACCCAGAAATCTGTAGGTTTTCACCGCAGACACCGTGCTGTTGAGTTTGGTGGGTGGGTGGGGGGCTCCTCCTGAAGTTTTGAGTGTGGTCAGCTCCAGGTTGTTATGGCCATACCAGAACACCAGCTGTTCAACCTCCTGTCTATATGCAGACTCGTCAACATCCCAGATAAGGCCAATAATGGTTGTGTCGTCCACAAACTTCAAGAGTTTAACAGACGGGTCACCTGAGCTGCAGTCATTCGTCTAGAAGGAAAAGAGTAGAGGGGAGAGTACACATCCCTGGGGGGTGGGGGGGGGTGCAGTACTGGTTGTCTGGGTGCTGGATGTGGTTTTCCCCAGCCTCACCAGCTGCCTCCTGTCTGTCAGGAAGTTTTTAATCCACTGGTAGATGGGGGCTGGTACAGTGAGCTGGGTGAGTTTAAAGTGGAGGATATCTGGGATGATGGTGTTGAACACTGAGCTGAAGTCCACAAACAGGACCCTTGCGTATGTCCCTGGGGGATTCGAGGTGTGGGACAATGTAGTGCAGTATCATGGTGACTGCATCCTGCACTGACCTGTTTGCTCGGTAGGCAAACTGCAGGGGGTCAGGCAGGGGGCCTGTGATTTCCTTCAGGTGGGCCAACACCGGTCTCTCGAAGGATTTCATGACCACAGACATTAGGGAAATGGGCCTCTAGTCATTTAATCCTGTGATACGGTGTTTCTTGGGGACCGGGATGATAGTGGAGCTCTTGAAGCAGGAGCGGACATAAAACAGCTCCAGTGATCTGTTGAAGATCAGTGTGAAAATGGGGGCCAGCTGGTCAACACAGACTTTTAGACAAGAGGGTGACACGCCATCTGGGCCTGGTGTCTTCCTGGTCTTCTGTCTCTAGAAGAGCTGGTGCATGTCCTCAATACAGTTCCTGAGTGCGGGTGGAGGGTTGGTGGGGAGGGGAGTGGGGCTGGCGGGTGGTGCAGTTGGTTGTGTGTTGTTGCCGGAGAGGGTGAGGGTTGTGAAAGTGCACTTATCAAACCTGCAGTAAAACCCATTTAGATCGTCAGCTGGTTCCCTGCAGTAGGGGTATGGTCTCCTATAGACCTGAGAAAATGGCACCTGCCAACACTACAGCTACCCCTCTGGTGACTAGCGGTGTTCAGGTGGATCACCATCCTACTGTGAAGCCAAAACAACAGCCCTCATCCCGGGTAATGACCTCCTCTCCCGTCATAAGATCCTGAGAGAGGCCTTGATTAGATGCTCTCAAAGTCTTCCGTGCCCTGAGCCAGTAGAGAAATCCATTCTCAGAGCTGATGTCACTGCCTCGTCACAACACTTTGCTCGAAAAGCACATCCCCAGTCAGCGAATTCAACACACAGTGAAGATTGTGTACACCCACAGCCAACATTTCCTCACCCCCCCCCCCTTTTGCTGGAACCCCGTTGTTTTTGCTTGAATTGTTATTATTATCATTATTATTATACCATAAAAGCATATGTTATATATATGTGTGTGTGTGTGTGTATGTGTGTGTATATATATATATATATATATACACTCACCGGCCACTTTATTAGGTACACCTGTCCAACTGCTCGTTAACGCAAATTTCTAATAAGCCAATCACATGGCAGCCACTCAATGCATTTAGGCATGTAGACATGGTCCAGACGATCTGCTGCAGTTCAAACCGAGCATCAGAATGGGGAAGAAAGGTCATTTAAGTGACTTTGAACGTGGCATGGTTGTTGGTGCCAGACGGGCTGGTCTGAGTATTTCAGAAACTGCTGATCTACTGGGATTTTCACGCACAACCATCTCTAGGGTTTACAGAGAATGGTCCGAAAAAGAGAAAATATCCAGTGAGCGGCAGTTCTGTGGGCGAAAATGCCTTGTTGATGCCAGAGGTCAGAGGAGAATGGCCAGAGTGGTTCGAGCTGACAGAAAGGCAACAGTAACTCAAATACCACTCATTACAACCGAGGTATGCAGAAGAGCATCTCTGAACGCACAACACGTCGAACTTTGAGGCAGATGGGCTACAGCAGCAGAAGACCACACCGGGTGCCACTCCTGTCAGCTAAGAACAGGAAACTGAGGCTACAATTCGCACAGGCTCACCAAAATTGGACAATAGAAGATTGGAAAAACGTTGCCTGGTCTGATGAGTCTCGATTTCTGCTGCGACATTCGGATGGTAGGGTCAGAATTTGGCGTCAACAACATGAAAGCATGGATCCATCCTGCCTTGTATTAATGGTTCAGGCTGGTGGTGGTGGCGTAATGGTGTGGGGGATATTTTCTTGGCACACTTTGGGCCCCTTAGTACCAATTGAGCATCGTGTCAATGCCACAGCCTACCTGAGTATTGTTGCTGACCATGTCCATCCCTTTATGACCACAGTGTTCCCATCTTCTGATGGCTACTTCCCTGCAGGATAACGCGCCATGTCATAAAGCTCGAATCATCTCAGACTGGTTTCTTGAACATGACAATGAGTTCACTGTACTCAAATGGCCTCCACAGTCACCAGATCTCAATCCAATAGAGCACCTTTGGGATGTGGTGGACCGGAAGATTCGCATCATGGATGTGCAGCCGACAAATCTGCAGCAAATGCGTGATGCTATCATGTCAATATGGACCAAACTCTCTGAGGAATGTTTCCAGTACCTTGTTGAATCTATGCCACGAAGGATTAAGGCAGTTCTGAAGGCAAAAGGGGGTCCAACCCGGTACTAGCAAGGTGTACCTAATAAAGTGGCTAGTGAGTGTATATATATATATATATATATATATATATATATATATATATATATATATGCTTTTATGGGGTATGCTCAGAATCATCCATAACATTAAATTTAAATGCCCAAACAAAGCTTTCCAGAAGAAACTCCATAAAGACACAAGATTAATAAAAGAAAATGACAAACTCTTCATTGCAGCCGACAAAACTTCTAATTTTTATAAAATAGAAACCGATCAATATGACAGTCTTCTACACCGCAACATCACTAAATCTTACGAGAAGGCTGTGAAGTCTGCTGAAAGAGACATCACCTTAAAGGACAAAAAAATTGCATCGGATCTGAAATTTAGACGACCGCATTGATATCACTGCCCAGAAGCAAGCCTTTATCACCTTGAAAGACCACAAACCACATTTTAAAAACAAGCCAACATGTAGGCTTATCAACCCCACCAAGCCCGAAATAGGTAAGCTCAGCAAAAAAATTATTGAAAATATTAATCGGTCGATTCTGAAGTCGGTTCCCTTAAACCAGTGGAAGAACACCGACCAAGTATTGAAATGGTTTAAGGACATACACTCACTGGCCACTTTATTAGGCACACCTGTCCAACTGCTCGTTAACGCAAATTTCTATCAGCCAATCACATGGCAGCCACTCAATGCATTTAGGCATGTAGACATGGTCAAGACGATCTGCTGCAGTTCAAACCGAGCATCAGAATGGGGAAGAAAGGTGATTTAAGTGACTTTGAACGTGGCATGGTTGTTGGTGCCAGACGAGCTGGTCTGAGTATTTCAGAAACCGCTGATCTACTGGGATTTTCACACACAACCATCTCTAGGGTTTACAGAGAATGGTCCGAAAAAGAGAAAATATCCAGTGAGCGGCAGTTCTGTGGGCGAAAATGCCTTGATGATGCCAGAGGTCAGAGGAGAATGGCCAGACTGGTTCGAGCTGACAGAAAGGCAACAGTAACTCAAATAACCACTCATTACAACCGAGGTATGCAGAAGAGCATCTCTGAACGCACAAAGCGTCGAACCTTGAGGCAGATGGGCTTCAGCAGCAGAAGATCACACCGGGTGCCACTCCTGTCAGCTAAGAACAGGAAACTGAGGCTACAGTTCGCACAGGCTCACCAAAATTGGACAATAGAAGATTGGAAAAACGTTGCCTGGTCTGATGAGTCTCGATTTCTGCTGCGACATTCGGATGGTAGGGTCAGAATTTGGCGTCAACAACATGAAAGCATGGATCCATCCTGCCTTGTATCAACGGTTCAGGCTGGTGGTGGTGGTGTAATGGTGTGGGGGATATTTTCTTGGCACACTTTGGGCCCCTTAGTACCAATTGAGCATCGTGTCAACGCCACAGCCTACCTGAGTATTGTTGCTGACCATGTCCATCCCTTTATGACCACAGTGTTCCCATCTTCTGATGGCTACTTCCCTGCAGGATAACGCGCCATGTCATAAAGCTCGAATCATCTCAGACTGGTTTCTTGAACATGACAATGAGTTCACTTTACTCAAATGGCCTCCACAGTCACCAGATCTCAATCCAATAGAGCACCTTTGGGATGTGGTGGACCGGGAGATTCGCATCATGGATGTGCAGCCGACAAATCTGCAGCAACTACGTGATGCTATCATGTCAATATGGACCAAACTCTCTGAGGAATGTTTCCAGTACCTTGTTGAATCTATGCCACGAAGGATTAAGGCAGTTCTGAAGGCAAAAGGGGGTCCAACCCGGTACTAGCAAGGTGTACCTAATAAAGTGGCCAGTGAGTGTAGATGACAAGAGCAGACATACGTTCCTATGCTTTGATATTTGTGAATTTCACCCCTCCATAACTAAAGTGCTACTAGACAAAGCTATTGAATTTGCCTCAACATACACCGAAATATCCCACCAAGACAGAGACATAATAGCCCATGCTAAAAAGTCAATCTTATACCACAAGGGAATCTCAAGGCAGAAGCAACGTAACAGTAAATTTGACGTGACCATGGGCAGCTTCAACGGGGCAGAGACCTGTGAGCTAGTGGGCTTGTACTTCTTGTCCTAACTACAGGTCAACGTGGGGCTATATAGAGATGATGGGCTGGCAGTCTGCAACAAACCGGCAAGAGAAGTCGAGAGAATAAAAAAGAAAATGTGTAGTATATTTGCAAACAATGGACTAAAAATTACAATTGAGGCTGACAAAAAACTGACTGACTTCCTCGACATCTCATTAGACCTTAGAAATGGTACATTCAGGCCATACATGAAGCCCAACAATATACTGCAATACATCCACAGAGAAAGCAGTCATCCACCCTCCATTTTGAAAAATACCCCAGTGAGCATAAACAAGAGACTCTCATGTTTATCATCCAGCGAGGCCATCTTTAACGAAGCAGCCCCCCCATACCAGGAAGCCTTACAAACATGTGGATATGATTTCACACTTAAGTACAACCCACCACCAATTAGTGACAGCCAGCAACAACAACAAAAAAAGCGCAACAGAAGGCGGGACATCGCCTGGTATAAGCCTCCCCACAGCGCCACCGTGTGGCCTCTAATATTGGAACAAAATTTTTCAATCTTTTGGATGAGTGCTTTACCCCAGACCATCTATTGAGGAAAATATTCAATAGAAACACTGTCAAAATGAGCTACAGCTGCATGCCAAATGTTCAACAGGTTATTTCATCCCACAACACAAGCATCAGGGTCAAGGCACACACACCCTCACCACAACCAAACACCTCCAACTGCCGTGTTAAGGCGTCGTGTCCACTAGAAGGAAAATGCCAGACAGAGGGAGTCATCTACCAGGCATCGGTGACCAGAAAAGATAACCACAATGTGGACACTTACGTGGGATTAACAGAGGACCCTTTTAAAATGAGGTTTAACGCCTGTATGAGTAGCTTCAGAAATGAGCACGTGAAAAATGCAGCGGCCTTAAGCCGCCACATTTGGTCATTGGTAGACAAGAGTATCAGTTATTCTGTCTCATGGAAAATCCTTGCAAAGAGTAGTGCATATTCAGTTAGGGGTAAAAGATGTGACCTGTGCTTGGCAGAAAAATATTTTATTATTTGCAGACCTGATATGTCCAACTTGAATAATATAAACGAATTGGCCACCAGCTGTAGACACCGAAAAACATATCTCCTTTGTAACTGTAAGTAAAATGTCTTTATCACCCCCCCCCATTAGATGATACACATATGACATTTATTAGGTTTTTTTTAAGTATGCTTTTTTTTCCCAATATGTTTTTTTATATGCTCTTTTAATTATGGGTTTTTTAAATATGTTTTTTTTAACTACCTGTGCCCCAACACCACCCCAATAAATAATTCACATAAGTTACCTTGTTATATTTTTAATGTATGCCATTTCAACAGTGCTCTGGCCCTTAAATGATTTCCAAGACAAACCGCAGTCCCATTGGTTGTAATGTTTCCTACCCCTCCATTGGTTGCTGTGCATCATAAGTACCTACCCCATTGGCTGTTATAATTTGAATGTTTCCCCATCTGATTGGTCACTGTCAAATCGAAATTAGGGCTATGACGTTGGGCAATGTAACGGTATGATTCTTTGTGAAAAAAAGATTGGCAGCTGATGAGTGCGAGACGCACGAAACAGGCCTGTACTGCTATGCATTAACATCTTTTTTCCTGTATCCGCGTTGAGATATATATATATATATATATATATACATATATACATATATACATATACATATATACATATATATATATATATATGAGGAGCAGAATATCATGTATTAAAATCTTTTTTCCTGTATCCGTGTTGATATACACATATATATATATATACACACACACACACACACACACATATATATATATATATATACACAGTGCATCCAGAAAGTATTCACACCCCTTCACTTTCCCCACATTTTGTTATGTTACAGTCTTATTCCAAAATGGATTAAATTATTTTTTTCCTCATCAATCTACACACAATACCCCATAATGACAACGTGAAAAAGGTTTTGTAGAAATTTTTGAAAATGTATTAAAAATAACAAACTGAAATATTGCATGTGGATAAGTATTCACACCCTTTACTCAGTACTTGGTTGAGGCACCCTTGGCAGCGATTACAGCCTCAAGTCTTCTTGGGTACGAAGCCACAAGCTTGGTACACCTATATTTGGGGTATTTCTCCCATTCTTCTCTGCAGATCCTCTTGAGCTCTGTAAGGTTAGATGGGGAGCGTCGCTGCACAGCTATTTTCAGGTCTTTCCAGAGATGTTCAATGGGGTTCAAGTCTGGGCTCTGGCTAGGCCACTCAAGGACATTCACAGACTTGTCCCGAAGCCACTCCTTCGTTGTCTTGGCTGTGTGCTTAGGGTCGTTGTCGTGTTGAAAGGTAAACCTTCGCCCCAGTCTGAGGTCCTGAGCGCTCTGGAGCAGGTTTTCATCAAGGATCTCCCCGTACTTTGCTCCATTCATCTTTCCCTCGATCCTGACTAGTCTCCCAGTTCCTGCCGCTGAAGAATGTCCCCACAGCATGATGCTGCCACCACCATGCTTCACTGTAGGGATGGTATTAGCAAGTTGATGAGAGGTCCCTGGTTTCTTCCAGACGTGACGTTTGGCATTCAGGCCAAAGAGTTCCATCTTGGTTTCATCAGACCAGAGAATCTTGTTTCTCATGGTCTGAGAGTCCTTTAGGTGCTTTCTGGCAAACTCCAAGCGGGCTGTCATGTACCTTTTACTGAGCAGAGGCCTGATTGGTGGAGTGCTGCAGAGATGGTTGTTCTTCTGGAAGGTTCTCCCATCTCCACAGAGGAACGCTGGAGCTCTGTCAGAGTGACCATCGGGTTCTTGGTCACCTCCCTGACCAAGGCCCTTCTCCCCCAACTGCTCAGTTTGGCTGGGCGGGCAGCTCTAGGAAGAGTCCTGGCGGATCCAAACTTCTAACATTTATGAATGATGGAGACCACTGTGCTCTTCAGGACCTTCAAAGCTGTAGAAATTTTTTTGTACCCTTCCCCAGATCTGTGCTTCGATACAATCCTGTCTCGGAGGTCCACAGACAATTCCTTTGACTTTCATGGCTTGGTTTCTGCTCTGACACGCACTGTCAACAGTGGGACCTTATATAGACAGGCATGTGCCTTTCCAAATCATGTCCGATCCATTGAATTTACTACAGGTGGACTCCAATCAAGATGTAGAAACATCTCAAGGATGATCAGTGAACCTGAGCTCAATTTTGAGTGTCATAGCAAAGGGTGCAAATACTTATGTACATGCAATATTTCAGTTTTTTATTTTTAATAAATTTGCAAAAATTTCTACAAAACCTTTTTCACTTTGTCATTATGGGGTATTGTGTGTAGATTGATGAGAAAAAAAGAGGAATTTAATCCATTTTGGAATAAGGCTGTAACATAACAAAATGTGGGGAAAGTGAAGGGGTGTGAATACTTTCCGGATGCACTGTGTATATATATACTATATATATAACTTTGTTAAAAGAAACACTCAACGGTAGGGAAAGTGCTCAACAAATAAGGAGTAAAATAATCCAGTGAGTCATGTAAGTTCTTTATGAGACAGTATTGTCTCATAAAGAACTTAATTGACTCACTGGATTATGTATATATATATATATATATATATATATATATTTCCCCCCAACACATTTTATACTAAAGCAATTAACTTTCTCTCTTTTCCTCCTTTCTCTCTTGTAAACAAGAGTAGGGGGAGATACAGTGTACAAGCCCAATCTGGCAGACGTCTCTCCCCTGACTATCTCTCTAATGCTTCTACTACTCTTTCCACTTTACCGCTATCTTTAATTAGGTCTAACAAAAACAAATAAGGTTAAATTACCTGAATATGAAGACAAATGTGAAGGATAAATACAGATAGTGCTCCGAAGAACACGAGGGGCGGATCTTAAGAAGCAGCTCAAATTCCCAGAGGGGATAACCCACACTAGCCTCAGACTCGATATTGTCTTCTTGTCTAAAAGTATCAAGCAGCCCCCCCCCCTTTCCACCCAGTTGTACCTGTCCAATTGCCCCCCTCTTCTCAGCCATCCCAGTCGCTGTTCCACCCCCTCTGCCGATCCAGGGAGGGCTGCAGACTACCACGTACCTCCTCCGATACATGTGGAGTCAGCAGCTGCTTCTTTTCACTTGACAGTGAGGAGTTGTGCCAGGGGGACGTAGCACATGGGAGGATCACGTTACTCCCTCCAGTTTCCCCTCCCCCCTGAACAGGTGCCCCAACTGACCAAAGGGGGCGCTAGTGCAGCGACCAGGATACATGCCCACATCCAGCTTCCCACCTGCAGACACGGCCAAATGTGTCAGTAGATACGCCCGACCAAGCTGGAGGTAACACAGAGATTTGGACTGGCGATCCCTTTGCTGGTAGGCAACGGAATAGACCGCTACACTACCTGGCCGCCCAAGCAAGTGGTTCTTATCACGCTTACAGTGCCCTGGGAAGAGAGGATGGAGGAAGCATATGAGCGCAAGCTAAAGAAATACCAGGCCCTCATCTTCCAGAGCCAACAGAATGGATGGAAAGCCTTAAATCTGCCAGTGGAGGTCAGCTGCAGGGGCTTTGCAGGGCAGTTGCTCTGGAGAGCTCTCGGACTGCTTGGGATTGAAGGCCTGGGTAGGAAGCGGCTGGTAGCCAACATCACCAAACAGGCAGAGGCGGTATCCCGGTGGATCTGGATAACGCGGAATGGGCATTGGCAGAAACAATCTGGTGACGCCAAAGATGTCATGGGCTTAATTCGACGAAACATCAAGGAAGAGGGATGCCGATTTGAAAACCACTCAGCTCAGCCCAGTTTGGAGGGAGGCGCCTTGAGGTAGGGAAAGGAGAGAGCGATACCACTGGCTCACAGATGGCACAGGGGCAAGTACCTATAAAGGTGAGCCAGTTGTGATAACCGTTATCGTATTTTGCATATATAAATTCAGGATCTCAAATCCGTAAGCGTTACAGCTACCAAGCTTGGCAGATATGCTCAAAGTGTAAGCTGCTATTCAGATAACAAAATTTATACTAATTGGCCAGATGGTGTCACTGTAAAACCTACTTTAAGATTTGGCCTACAACTCCTGAACAGCTGTTTTTGCAAACTCCTCTTAGACCATAGAGCCAATCAATTCTAAATTTGGCATGCATGATCTCTGGACCCCCATGGCAAAGTTATTTTAGTCATATTGTTTGGCCAGTATTGACAAATAAATTTTAGGGCGTGGCACATACTTGACAAAATGAATCATAACTTGTGAATGCACAATCTGATGCTCATGAAAGTCAACACACATCAGATCATGACTCTGAAGTGGATTACAATTGGCAGTGCTACAGTAGAATAACTGAAACATTTCCTAAACTGCCATATTTCTTTCAGATTTGGTATGCTGTATCTTGGACAAAATTCACACCAGAATCTACAAGGTCAGGCTGATTGACTAAAAACACACGACCACCATCAGCCAATCAAAAGTCAGCAGCCCTTAGATGCTCTTATATTGATCTAATCTTCTTGAAAATTGGCATTTATATGTGCTAGTCGAGCCCAAGTATCCATCCATTATCCAAACCGCTTATCCTGCTCTCAGGGTCGTGGGGATGCTGGAGCCTATTCTGTAATGATTGGCATATAGGGGGCACTACAGCAACTTATTTTACATATAGGCCTTCAGCTCCTAAACCACTAGGGGGAAGAATAAAATTCCTTTAGTTCTATAAATTCTGGGTCACCCTTAATACATATGTCAACTTCTATTAGCTCTCTGCCACTTGTTTTGTCTGCCATTTTGAAGTTTCAGAAAACTTCTCCTAGGCTGATGATTCAATCTCCAAATGTGGCATGCATCATTTCTGGATTCCCACCACAAATAGTTATTAAAAGATGTTTGGTAGTCATTTGGTACACATTGTTTAGTCACTATCAACCAATGCATTTTAGGGCATGGCACGCAATTGAAAGCATAACTTGTAAAATCAGTCTTGATACTCTTGAACACTGACACACTATCGATAGGGATTCTGGACTGGCTTGAAAATTTTGAGAATTTTGGCCCATAGGGGTTTGTTACAGTAGTAAATGCTTATGATTCCTGAATGGTAAAGTAGTTTTAGTTAAATTTGGCATGCTGTGTCTTTATGCATGCTCAATAACCCAGGTAAGAAAATCACAGAAAGATGAATCAGTTCATCAGGACACAACGTTTATTGAGGGATAAAACGTTTCATCACTCACTTAGATGAGTGATTTGGCATGCTGTGTTTAGGACAGAAATTTTACCAGAATCTAAAAGATCAAGTTGATAGACTAACAAGGATACAAGTGTCATTGATGCAAAGCACCACTCTTACATGGTACTGTGCATGTGGTCATCTTTGCCTTATGGAACATCTTCAGCCTTCTAAACCTGAGTGAGTGAGTGAGTGCGCTAGCAAGTCTACAGGCCAGGTCAATGAGGTGCTTTGCATCGGAAAAATATGTCCGCAAACAGCCAGTCAAACATCGGGCGTCCGGGTGGCGTGGCGGTCTATTCCATCGCCTACCAACATGGGGATCACCGGTTTGAATTCCTGTGTTACCTCCGGCTTGGCCGGGTGTCCCTACAGACACAATTAGCCGTGTGTGCGGGTGGGAAGCCGGATATGGGTGTGTGTCCTGGTCGCTGCACTAGCACCTCCTCTGGTCGGTCGGGGCGCTTGTTCAGGGTGGAGGGGGAACTGGGGGGAATAGCGTGATCCTCCCATGTGCTACGTCCCCCTGGTGAAACTCCTCACTGTCAGGTGACAAGAAGTGGCTGTTGACTCCACATGTATCGCTGGAGACATGTGGTAGTCTGCAGCCCTCCCCGGATCGGCAGAGGGGGTGGAGCAGAGACCGGGACGGCTCAGAAGAGTGGGGTGATTGGCCAAGTACAACTGGAGAAAAGGCGAAAATCCAAAAAAAAAAAAAAAAAACAGCCCCTCAATACCGTTGTTATTTCTCCAAAATGTATCAGGAGCTCAGAAACCAAACATGCCACATAGATCTCACTTGCACTTATGTCCACATCACAGATACGCATCCAGAGGTCATCAGGTGCTTGGTGACTGCTCTGTGACAGCCGTCACTGCTTGCGTCTATATTCATCATCATCATTATTACTATTATCATTATTCTCATATGATAAAAACTGTCTATTGAAGAAAAAAATACAATTAAAGTATTTGTAAAACTGCCTTTCCTTATAATCAAAAGTCAAAGTCAAAGTCTCTTTATTGTCCCTTGCAGGGATATTAGTTTGCAGCCAGCAAGCATAAAAACTCTCACACAAAGGCAAAGCACACAAACACCAAGGTGGAACTGACAACAGGACATAGTGGGCAAGGAGAACCAAAGTAGTTCAAATCTAAAATCTAAAATATACAGACCAAGGAAACAAGCGAAGTGCAGACAACAGATGTATTCGCTCTACTATTTAACAACTGGATTATGATTGTTGCATTTTGAGTATTAAAGGGAGTGATACACTACCAGAGTGCTGCAGAGCTTACCGGTGAGTTTGTCCCGCACCCTGTTGATAATCTGGATCGCTTTCTTGTTGAGGGCCTCAGGTTGCACGAGTCCATCTCCTACTAGAAGAAACACAGAGTCACGAGTGTCTCCAAGCAGAAGCCAAGAACCACTGCAGGCTAAGAACATGAAGCAGATTTGAGTCTGATGGAAACAAACAATTGGTGTTAGAAATAAAATATAGTGTAAATCAGATTTTTTATTTAAGGATCAATACCTGCATCAGTTCCTGTGGAGGAACACCTGCTTAAGGCTATACAGTCAATCTTAAATTAACTCCTGGGTCAATCGTGTGTCTCTACTCGGTTCCTACTGTCACATGTGGCTGGCAGCTGCAGAGCAGACCTGAAACCTCATTCTTCACTGAACTTTGGACCGATCAGTTGACAGTAAACAAAGCAGATTTAATTCCTGCTTTTCCCTGTAAGGCTTCTCTGAACAGCTAGCCCTTACTGAGACTGTGATAAGCCAACAAACACTGCAGTGCTCTTTCAGCTTCTGTCTCTCACTTCCGTGACACTGCTGGATGAGATGGTGGCATGGCTTACTCATTAAACCCTCCTGGAGACATCATCCACCTTCCTTATCTCCCATTCTAACCTCCTCCAGGTATCATGCTGTCTATTATGCAACCAGCAAAGCTCATAATCATAGTTCTTCAGAGACATTCTGGTCAATTTAAAAACTTTGCAAAGGAGTTTGACATGTTGCTTCATCCACTGCGTGAGGATGGTGCACCATCATTCATCCCTGATAATTTTAATATCCGCCTTGACAACATACCAGCCTCTGACTTCTTCCACCTACTGGCTCTCTTTGACCTATTCCTTCTTAATACCTCAGCCACCCATAAAGCAAGCTATCAACTACATCTTAATCTCAACTCATCTTTATGCATGCTCAATAGTCCAGGTAAGGAAATCCCACAAAGTTGGACCAGTTCATCCGGACACAACGCTTATTGGGAGAAATGTTTCACCACTCATGTAAGGGCCCAGACACACCAAACCGACTAGCGGCGATGAAGGCCAACTGCTGCATCGCCTCACGTTGCCTGTTGTCTGGGCCAAAAAGCAGCACTTGATCACACCGCAAAGACTACAGCTGACGGCCCTGATTCGCTAGCTTAGCACTGATTCGCTAGGCCAATCAGAGTGATCTCTCTCACCGACGGGCTCCGCCGATTCAACATGTGAATTGGCCGAAAAGCTGTCGACAGGGGTCCCACTAGTGCCGACGGTTTAGGATACACTGCAAAAACTAGGGTCACAGACACTCACCGATGGTCGGCCATGTTACCGGCATATATTAATCATCAAATACAATTGTTGGTTTCCACTAATACCACTGTACCCTTATTTAGATGGAATTATTATTGGTGTCTAATATTCTGCCGTTGCTCTACCTGCAGTCCACATTTTATGCTTTTAAGGTGATGATATGTCTGTTATACTGATATGGGGAAATGTGAATCTACTTTGTATTTTTTTTCCCACCCCTCTGCTGATCTGGGGAGGGCTGCAGACTACTACGTCTCCTCCGATACATGTGGTGTCACCAACCGCTTCTTTTCACCTGACAGTGAGGCGTTTCGCTAGGGGGACGTAGTGCATGGGAGGATCACGCTATTCCCCCCAGTTCCCCCTCCCCTGAACAGGCATGCCGACCGACCAGAGGAGGCGCTAGTGCAGTGACCAGGACACACACCCACATCCAACTTCCCACCCGCAGACACAGCCAAATGTGTCTGTAGGAATGCCCGACCAAGCCGGAGGTAAACAAGGGGATTCGAACAGGCGATCCCCATGTTGGTAGGCAACGGAATAGACCACCACGCCACCCGGACGCCCCAAATCTACTTTGTACTTTGATTCTCCCATTCACTGCCTTGATTATATTAGGCACATTTAAACTAAATGCACTGGACAGGATATGCACGCTGGGCTGTGGTATGATTTCTATCTAGCACTCGATGATGTCGGCTGGTAGCACTTGATGATGCCGGCTGGTAGCGCTGTAATTTATCTGCTAATTGCTGACTTTCTCATTAGTCGCTCTGGATCAAAATGTCTGCCAAATGAGCACATGCAGATGTGGATTTTGACAAAACTGTCCATGAAACAGATGTGATAGTAGCTCACTCACTGAAGGAGTGAATGGATTCAGGCACTGTGGTTCCTGGTTTCTTGTGTGTGGTCTCTCCAAGGTCTATTCCTTCCAGTGCCTCTGCAGAGGGTATTACAAAGAAACACTTGTTCAGACACGTTCCTACATTGTTTCTAAGATAAAGAGAAAGCAGATTGGTCTTGATTGCAGACTAACCCACTGACTGTCCAGCGGTGTAGGAGTCTGTTCTGGTACGGGACCGCTTGTTACCTTTGGTATTCACTGTGCATGATGCAACAAAAATGTGTTTGATGGTTTTCTAGCTGACAAAAATGCTTTCTGACACTCACACAATGCCCACACAAACACTGCAATGCTCATGCAGAAAGTTTCTTGTTCTTCAGAAAACACCTCAAAAATCTAAACATTTATTCATCTTTCACACAGCTCTTGGTGCACACAATTTATAAGCACACCAGTGAGTTTTTATTAGCAGTCCCTTGGCCTCCACTATCCACCTTCATCTCAGCAGTCATGCACAGTGTTTGACTAGCTGATGTCCCCTTACTGTCCATTAGTCTCCAGTTTAGCAGGGGGTCGTAGACAAAAGCTTCCAGCACAGCCATGACGCTATCCCGATGTTCCCGCAGTACCTCCATCACTGTGTGGCATGTGATGCGGTAGTTACCATCAAGACCTGTCACCTGGCAGAGTCACATGAGCACATACACGCACAAACACATTTGCAACAGAAACGTATGAGGAATGGCAGGTAACATGTCCACAGTACATGTATGTTCTTCTTTTGTGATTCTGTCATAAATTCATGTCTATCATGTAGGACTGTGAACCAACAGACTGCAGATGTATCCAGTCCCGTTTACCTCCATGGCATTGGTCAGCATCCGGGTCAGCCGGAATGGAATCTTTTCAGGGAATTTCTCTCTGGTCATGGCAACCTATTTAGAATCAAGACAAGTGTCAGCTCTTTTTGCGTCAGCTTCATGAATGGTCGATTGGAAAAGCAGCTCCTCTCACCTCAAAACAGTCTCCAAAGTCAATGTGGAGAATCTTGCCACTCAGCCGGTCCAACATTAAGTTGGAAGGATGCCTATAAACAAATGAAAAGCTCTCTGTATTGACCTCTAATAGTATTTACAGTCCAATGTTAATGAAATCTCAGCATCAGCAGAGATCCCATCCACCCCAACCATGGACTGTTCTCCCCCCTGCGCTCTGGGAGGCGCTACAGGAGCCTCAGAGCCCGCGCTACCAGGCTCAAAAACAGCTTCTTTCCACAAGCTGTTACCCACCTGAACCTGGTCACCCACTGAATGTCTGTAGATATTTTAAAATATGCTGTACTCGTGCTCTTTTTTAACTTATTTTGAGCTTTTGGTCTTCATGCGTGTATACGTATCTTATACTGTGTTTGCCTGTCTGTCTTGCACTGTTTGGTGAAGCCACAGCCCTCAATCATTTTTAACATGTGCCTGCACATTGTTTAGAATGACAATAAACTGAACTGAATGAAACATCACAAGCCTTTTGGTTGAGGTTTACCTGTCACCCAATCCCAGGATGTAGCCCACCATCGACATCACCGCCAGGGAGCGTGTGTAATTGGTTCTTCTGTCAAACCATACCTGGTGGAAAAATAACGTGGTTTAGTTGTAGGTGACAATTTGATGGTTATACAAATAAATAAGTAAATAAATAAGCAAATAAATAAATAAAAACAACAACAAAAAAGTTTATTTTTTATTTTTACAAGAAATGTGTGCAGATGTGTTTCATATGCCAGTCTCCAGTGTAATGTACACTTTGAATATTTTGGAATAGGACAAAAAATTCATTCATCCATCCATCCATTATCCAACCGCTTATCCTTACTCAGGGTCACAGGGATGCTGGAACCTATCCCAGCAGTCATTGGGCAGCAGGCGGGGAGACACCCTGGACAGGCCGCCAGGCCATCACAGGGCTCTCTCTTTCTCTCTCTCTCTCTCTCTCTCTCTCACACATACACCCTAGGGACAATTTAGTATGGCCGATTCACCTGACCGTCATGTCTTTGGATTGTGGGAGGAAACCGGAGCCCCCGGAGGAAACCTACACAGACACGGGGAGACCATGCAAACTCCACACAGAGGACAGCCTGGGACGACCCACAAGGTTTGACTACCCCGGGGCTTGAACCTAGGACCTTCTTACTGTGAGGCGATTGCGCTAACCACTGCGCCACTGTGCCACCAGGACAAAAAATCCTGGGCTGAAATATGCTGCCCTTGAGCAAAACATTTTAATCCTGGGCCATGCTCCTGTTAGGAGGACTGACAGTAAAATATAGCTGAACTCAGTCAGTGTTCTATGGGTAAATGGATTGAGAAAGTAGGGCGGTGTACCTCTGAGCTGGGGCTTTTAAGCCACAAAAGTTTGGCCAGGTCATCCCCTGCAGTGTTGTTAACAGCATGCTCGAACACTTCCACCTTCTCCATCAACGTCAGGTGATCATAGTCTGGTGCCATCTGAAATTCACATAGGAGAGGGCATGGCACATAATACAAGTACAGACAGTGATGACCTCCATGGTCTGCCTGTCTGTGCTTGGTGTTCTCTACTTTTTCAGGAGTCTGGTGAACAGGGTACAACGGGCTGATATGGTGCACCTGACCTCACTGCACCCATGGAGCTACAAAGGTCAGCACATCAGCAGTGGCCAGGCTCGCTTTCCCCACGCACAATTTGTTTTGTATCATACAATATTCACGCCACTAAACATTTATGCATCCAGCCACTCCCTATGCTGACATACCAGACCTATCAAATCTACTACACTACCGGGTCATCACTGCTTACTGTAAAGATCCAGTTCAATGATTTTAAATCATTCAGGAAAGTTTTATTGTGGAATATTAATGTTAGGAATGTCATTTTTTTCAGCTTCAGATGTAAATTTGATCCCCCCCCTCCCCTTTTTCTCCCCAATTGCACCTGGACAATCACTTTGCTCTCTGAGCCGCCCCGGTTGCTGCTCCACCCCCTCTGCCGACCCGGGGAGGGCTGCAGAGTACCACATGCCTCCTCCCATACATGTGGAGTCGCCAGCCGATTCTTTTCACCTGACAGTGAGGAGTTTCACCAGGGGGACGTAGCGCGTGGGAGGATCACACTATTCCCCCCAGTTCCCCCTCCCCCCTGAACAGGCACCCCGACCAACCAGAGGAGGTGCTAGTGCAGCAACCAGGACACAGACCCACATCCGGCTTCCCACCCACTGACACGGCCAATTGTGTCTGTAGGGATGGCCAACCAAGCTGGAGGCAACACGGGGATTTGAACCGGCGATCCCTGTGTTGGAAGGCAACGGAATAGATTGCCACACTCCCCGGACACTGATTTGTTATAAGTATTTTAGCGGAACCTCTGTAAATACAGCCAATTCTCACAAGACATCTGGTTACATTCTCCCAAGTGGCTAACCTGACCACAGCTACGGCATCTAGGTATGAGCCATGTCGCCAGCCCAAGACCTCGAAGGGGAACAAAACCTCACAGACAGCATTTGTGAATCAGTGGTCAAAATAATTAACTTAAATTCAGAGCTAGTTAGTTTCACTTCATAGCTAACCAGTCTGCTAACTTGCATAATGCAGCTATTCAGTGGTGAAGACAATGGTGGAGACAGGACTGACTGATGAAGACCATTCATTGGTTGTCCAATACAATCAGGCTGTTAGATAATGCTGTTTATTACCAGAACAAGAATGGATATCTGAAACTATAGAATTGTATTGACAAAAAGAAGGATAGTTTTACACGGGGCTTTAGCCAAATATGAACCAAAAAATTATATCAACAAGCCCTCTGTTAAAAAATACAAGATTAGAAAACATGATTGTCATGTGACTGACTCTCTTCATAAAAGCCCTGGTTAATCAAAGCTCTGACATATGCCTCCCTTATTGTCATGGCTTCTATGAGCTGACTTATGAAACTAGACACATACCATAATCTTTTTATCCTTCTCTTAATATTCTTATTATTCAGCTAAACATTAATAATTTAGCCTGTAGACTGACGGTCCTGTTTCCTGTGAAGCTTGGTGTGAATAAGCAGGTCAAACATCCTTGGTAAATGGAAAACAATATTGGCAGCCACAGAACTCATTTGGACTCCATCGATGGTACTGTGATGTCTTCACACTTCCTAGCAAGCCAGGCAGCTGCTAGTGCAGCTGGTGAAGGCCGGTTCACTTTGCGTTAAGAGAAGCGGTGTAAGAGTTAGGTGGGTCCTGACCCTGAGCATAATGCGATGTTCAATGTTGAGAAGAATCTTCTTCTTCTCCCTGTAGTCTCTGATCAGGGCATGCAGGGTGTCACAGTGCGGCACCCAGCCAATCAGACCTGAGTTGGTGGAGAGGGGAATCACTGCATAGCGCTGGATGCTGCAGAGGAAGACACACAAACCAGACACAAACATACTCAGTGCATGAAACACAATGTGCAAGTTTAAATAGTGGGTAAATGGCTTACTAAATGAAACAATGTATAAGGTTTAAATAGTGGGTAAATGACTTTCTAAATGAAACAAAGTGCCTAAGCTTAAATAGTGGGTAAATGACTTACTAAATGAAACAAAATTTGTAAGTTTAAGTAGTGGGTAAATGACTTACTAAATGATACAAAGTGTAGGTTTAAATAGTGTATAAATGTAAGCTTAAATAGTGGGTAAATGACTTATTAAATGAAACAAAGTGTGTAAGTTTAAGTAGTGGGTAAATGACTTACTAAATGATACAAACTGTAGGTTTAAATAGTGGATAAATATAAGTTTAAATAGTGGGTAAATGACTTATTAAATGCAGGACCAGTTTAGTGAGTTTGCTGAAATCTAAAGTTTAAAACCATATAAAGGTAAAAAAAACATACCTGGCTGGTCCCGGTACTCTGGTGTAAGCATAGCAGGATAAACACAGCTGTGACTAGTAAAATTAAAGATCGATTTGTTCGATTTAGGCGTGCCAAAGAACCAGCCCTGACAGTACCATTGACAACTGTTAGTGCTGGCTCTGTCAGTCTTTCTGTCTCTCAATGCTGACAGGTAGATTGGCAAGGATTAAGTTATTTTGCTTGAAGATGCAGGATGTCCATCCACCTACCTTTGCCAAACTACACCGGTTGCCCATTAGTTTTTGCATTGATTTTAAGATGAAATTTTTAACTTGTAAATCTTTACAGGGCTTGGCTTACATTTTACAAATGTTAGTTCTCTATGAGCCTGAATGCAGCCTGCAATCCTCTGGCAGGGCTCCCATGAGTGTGCCAAAATCCCAACTTATTACTGAAGGTGACTGGGCTTTTGTGGTCAGGGGATCTCAACTGGGCAACCCCCTGCCTGAGGAGCTCAGGCAAGCAAAATAATAATAAGTCAATAATAAGTCACTATAAAAAATAATAATAGGTCAATAACTCTTAATAAGTCACATAATAATGTCACTTGTTAAAACTTACTTTAGGTAAAGACATATTCATAGTGTAACTTCTGTGATTTACCCTTTTTTTTGTAGTCTCCTCCTGTGATTTACCCATTTTTTGTTTTGTAGTCTCATCTTGTACTTTTGTTAAGTCCCGCTTAGTTCTTTTACATTTTATGTCGTTTTGAATACTGTTGTTTTCATATTATATTCTGAAGCACTTTGTAACTTGGTTTTGAAAAGACCCATATAAATAAAGTACATTCGTTATATGTGTTAGGTTTGTAGTACTCTATGGACTCAGTTGAGTCCACATTTTGAAGGCTTGGTCTTGTATAAGACTTCACAGCATAATGACTTGGACTTGTCTCAATTTCTCTCAAAAAGTGTGAACTCATAACAATTTTTTAAGACTGGTCAAGTACAAGACTTAAATTTACTTTTTTTAAATGAATATTGGACTTCCCCCAAGGAGATCAACAAACTGCAATCTAATCTGTTTCTTTTTCTATTATTATTAATTTCTTGGAAATATTGGAAAATTGGAATCTAAAACATTCTATTAAAAGAGGAACAAAATAGCCAAAATACATATACAGTTGAGTGAAATACAGGTGAGTTGTATGAGAGGTTAGACACTAAGGAAGGAGAAAAGGACTTCTACTGACTGGCTAGACAGAGAGACTGAGCTGGGAAGGATGTGCAGCAGGTTAGAGAGATCAAGGATAGAGATGGAAATGTGCTGAGGAGTGAGGAGAGTGTGTTGAGAATGTGGAAGGAGTACTTTGAGAGGCTGATGAATGAAGAAAATGAGAGAGAAAGAAGGTTGGATGATGTGGGGATAGTGAATCAGGAAGTGCGGTGGATTAGCAAGGAGGAAGTGGGGGCAGCTATGAAGAGGATGAAGAGTGGAAAGGCAGCCGGTCCAGATGACATACCTGTGGAGGCATGGAGATGTTTAGGAGAGATGGCAGTGGGGTTTTTAACTAGATTGTTTAACACAATCTTGGGAAGTGAGAGGATACCTGAGGAGTGCAGAAGAAGTATACTGGTACCGATTTTCAAGAATAAGGGCGATGTGCAGAACTGTAGCAACTACAGAGGTATAAAGTTGATCAGCCTCAGCATGAAGATATGGGAAAGAGCAGTAGAAGCTAGGTTAAGAGGAGAGGTGACGATTAGCGAGCAGCAGTATGGTTTCATGCCACAAAAGAGCACCACAGATGTGATGTTTGCTTTGAGAATGTTGACTGAGAAGTATAGAGAAGGCCAGAAGGAGTTACATTGTGTCTTTGTGGATTTAGAGAAAGCATACGACAGGGTGCCGAGAGAGGAGGTGTGGTATTGTATGAGGAAGTCGGGAGTTACAGAGAAGTATGTAGGAGTGGTGCAGGATATGTATGAGGGAAGCATGACAGTGGTGGAATGACAGATGGGTTCAAGGTGGAGGTCGGATTATATCAAGGATCGGCTCTGAACCCTTTCTTGTTTGCAATGGTGATGGACAGACAGGTTGACGGACGAGATCAGGCAGGAGTCTCTATGGACTATGATGTTTGCGGATGACATTGTGATCTGTAGTGAGAGTAGGGAGCAGGTGGAGGAGAGCCTGGAGAGGTGGAGGTATGCACTGGAGAGAAGAGGAATGAAAGACAGTTGGAGCAAGACGGAATACATGTGCATGAATGAGAGGAAGGACAGTGGAATGGTGAGGATGCAAGGAGTAGAGGCGACGAAGGCATATGAGTTTAAATATTTGGGGTGAACTGTCCAAAGTAATGGGGAATGCAGAAGAGAGGTGAAGAAGAGAGTGCAGGCAGGGTGAAGTGGGTGGAGAAGAGTGTCAGGGGTGATTTGTGGCAGAAGGGTACCAGCAAGAGTAAAGGGGAAGGTTTACAAGGTTGTAGTGAGACCAGCTATGTTGTATGGTTTGGAGACAGTGGCACTGATGAAAAGACAGGAGGTGGAGCAGGAGGGGGCAGAGTTGAAGATGATAAGATTTTCCTTAGGAGTGATGAAGAAGGACAGGATTAGGAATGAGTATATTAGAGGGACAGCTCAGGTTGGATGGTTTGGAGACAAAGCAAGAGAGGCAAGATTGAGATGGTTTGGACATGTGTGGAGGAGAGATGCTGGGTATATTGGGAGAAGGATGCTGAATATGGAGCTGCCAGGGAAGAGGAGAAGAGGAAGACCAGAGAGGAGGTTTATGGATGTGGTGAGAGAGGACATGCAGGTGGCTGGTGTGACAGAGGAAGATGCAGAGACGGGAAGAGATGGAAATGGATGAGCCAATGTGGCGACCCCTAACGGGAGCAGCTTAAAGTAATAGTAATAGTAATGGTAGTAATCATAGTAGAAGTAGTAGTAGTAGTGGTAGCTGAGTGAAATTTGGACTTTTTACTAGGCTGGTACACTACCACAGTACAATCATGGTGTTTAATTGGCCTTGTACTGTTCTGGTTTTTGACATCATTGGCCTTGAGTTGGGCTTGCCATCATAAAATGTTGGACTTGACTCAAATGTGATAAACTTTGGTCTCGGACTTGACTTGGACTCGCCCCTGTAAAGACTTGGGTTGGACTTGGTCTTGCCTCGGGTGCTTTTGACTATAAGGCTAATATGTGTGAGTATGACTTTGTGTGTCATTGCAGTCAGGGTATCCGTGTTGCCTTGGATTCTGTGATTCCTGTGATTCTGTGTGAGCACCTGAGGTTCTTGCGTAGGGATGCAGGGTCATTGGCCAGCAGTGTATTGACCAGGCCAAAAAGTTGCATCACTCTCTCATCCTGTCTCAGATCCTCATGACCCTTCAGCAGGAACATAAACTCGTGGCCGTTACTTCCTACAGAGAACGCCAAACACCATAACAGATTACCTCGGTGGCTGCTGGGAAATGTTTACACATGAAGAGAATTAAAATTACATGACCTGGTCTTATTTGAATTGAGCTACGTTTTCTCTTTAGGCTACACTGAGCTTTATTTAATGTAATGAAGCTCAGATCAACTGAGTGAAAAAAAAATGTCCTTGTCCCATCACATTGCAAACTTATGAAACTGAAAACACCAGTGATGTTCATTTCAAGTTTGAGTTCCAAATTATCTGTTGCAGTGTGTTTACGATTGTGTACAACAAATTTTTCCTGATCAACTCATCAGAAGGAAAATTCACTTTATGTTCTGGCGGAGTCCTGTAGCTAAATAATATGACCATATTTGCCCCCTTTTCCTAAGCAGAATTAAGTCTTCAACAGAAAGGAAAATCCTTTCAATTTATGTAAAAATGAGCTGGCTTACATAATTGTGCCAGCAGTGTAGAACTTTCAATATTCTCAAGAGAGCAAATCATAATGCTTCCAGAAGTGTGGTATTTGTTATACTAGCTCTGTGAACTGATTTCAGCAGTGGAACCAGTGAGACAATGGATCTTAATTTTCCTGAGTAACACCCTGGCATGGCCAATGGAAAGACTGATGGGGTAAGAAAAAACAATGGTTAGTACACAAGAATATTTTGCTTAAGACGACAATTCTGGTACACAAAGTATTTAGTGTCACTAGCAGCGGAGCGTATACTGACATTAAATTGAAACTGAGATGGTCTTTATCATAATCCAAGGGTAAAAGTCATTTGATTTATTATGGGTCCAAGTATCATGGACCAGAACCCCCTTGAAACTGTTTGGGCTATTATTAGCGGTCCAGGCATGAAGTTAAGAAGACATGCTGGCATGCTCTTGGAATTGCTAGGATTTTTCTTCCACTCTGAAATGATCTGATCTTAGAAATCATAAGAATTATAGCAACAACATTTGGCAAATTAGTTCAAAGTCTCACCCACTTCTCAGACAACAAAAACTGCATTGATCAGCCGTAAGGTGGCACTACAACAAGCAGTGTTGGAAGCGTGATTTTTTTTTTCCAGAATTGCTGGTCCAAAATACATTTTTATTGTAGATTTTAAAACTTCCAAGTCTTATTTGAAGGTGTGATGTCATGATTATTGTTGCAAGTGTTAACTTTACTTATACTCTGATCTTCTATAAATGTAAGCCTCAGGGGCGGGTGAAACCACATGTACAACCAACGGGTTGGAATAAGAAAAACTAAAACAGCATTGCATGCTGTCTGACATACATAGACATGTGGAAAAACACCTCAGTGATATGAAAGGGCACAGAAGGTGAGAGGGTTTCAGTATGGCTGACTCCTAATTGAGTATAGAACTACGAAGGAACAGTGTATAAAATAATCCATAGGCACCGTTACTGAACTGAGCATTGCCTAGTCCAATGTTCAGATGAGGATGTTTGAATTTATATGAATAAATGCTGAAGATTACATAAAAAAAACCCTACTTCATGGGGCTCAATCACTACATAGAAATATCATTCAGATTTGACTCCATGGTCCTAATGCTGAATAATACCTTACTACCTCGATATCCTAATGCTCTTACCTATGTATAGAATATTAAGAACAAACCCAAACAAACATGACGAGCAGGTTGCCTAGCCTGATTTACCCATATGGCCTCAAACCTTAGGATCGGGCTGGAGGACTTAGTCTCATCCCCTATGGTTTGGATACATAAAGGTTTTCATTCTAAAAAAAATGCCCTTTTCTCCTTTGCTCTTATAATTCATCCATCCAATATCCAACTGCTTATCCTGCTCTCAGGGTCGCGGGATGCTGGAGCCTATCCCAGCAGTCACTGGGCAGCAGGCGGGGAGACACCCTGGACAGGCCGCCAGACCATCACAGGGCCCACACACACACACACATATTCACACCTAGCGACAATTTAGTATGGCCGATTCACCTGAACTACATGTCTTTGGACTGTGGGAGTCCCCCAATTACCCTACTCTTCACATCCGGCTTCCCACCCGCAGACACAGCCAATTGTGTCTGTAGAGACGCTCGACCAAGCCAGCGGTCACACGGGGATTCGAATCGCCGGCCCCCGTGTTGATATCCCCAATTGGGATAAGCAGCTTGGATAGTGGATGGAATGGATGGATGAAAAATTAAGTTCACACTTGCCCCTAATTCCCCTCTCAACTGGCTTTCTCCAATTTCCATCTATTTGCATGATCAGACTTTTTCATTTTACCCATGATGGTTAGTTTGCGTGGGCGTTGCTTGGAGGTGATGACCTGAAGAGACGGGGCAATGGACTGGATGCGGATGATGGGCTGGTTGGGGTCATAAGTACCAGGTACAGCCAGCTCCAGGTCCCTGCACATCAACAGTTTAGGAGACACGTACTGCAGCTCCAGTGAAGTGAGCTGCATTGTGGTGGGGAAAAAGAGGGTTTAGGATAATTAAAATTAGAGAAACAGATGATCAGTTGTGACTTTAATACAGTGCAAACTGCTCACAGTGATCACGGTTACAGTGATCAACCACTTATATTGATCAAAAGTCACTGGAAGGAATCTTTCTTCATGCATGCAGGTGGAGGACCTGAGCTGCCCAACAATATTGTCTGGACTTTTAAAGTCTCGAGGGTCAAAGGGAGACATGGCGCCAGTGATATTTCTGAAGAACTGGAGGGTAGGTTCATTACTGGATCTTGAATCAGTTCATCTGGACACAACGTTTAGTAGGAGAAATGTTTCATCATTATCTAAATGACTTCTTCATCTCAACTGACTGCAGGTGTCCCCACCCTTACAAACAATACAGTGACTGCAGGTTTCCCCACCTTTATAAACAATATAGTGACTGCAGGTGTCCCCACCCTTATAAACAATACAGTGACTGCAGGTGTGCCCACCCTTATAAACACTAAAACTGCATAACGACCCAAACCGACCACTTTCGTATGCAAATTACTGTGACCATTAACTAGAGTTGCAGTGGCCATGTGTACTATTCACAGAGGGTTGGGGATTAGTTGCAATCACAGCATTGTAAGATGGTGACAGATGTACTCTTAGCACCCCCCCCCCCCGGTTCAGGGATGGTCGTTCCCTCTTCACATAGATGGGCTCTTTGACTCCCCGTTCGAACCTGCGTTCCTCCATATCAACGATGTGAACATCTTCATCATTGAAAGAGCGGCCACTGGCCTGTAGATGGTGTAGACCATGGGCGACATTATGGGGGGGGCAAGGGGGGGCATTTGCCCCCCCCAACTCACAAAGAATAATTAAAATAATATATCACATAACGTAATTTAAAGATATACAAATATTATTTGCTGTAACTACACCTACGAGCCACTGGGGGCAATGTAACGATCTGAAGCGAACCATGTTATCAATAGCTCCGATAACGACGGGCGCGGCCATAACATCGGTACACAAAAGAGCCATGCATATCTATGGCTCTGTAAGCGATGGGCGTTGGTAAACATCGGATCACAAAGAGCCACGCATATCAAATAGCCCCGATAACGACTCCTAGAGGATAAATTCTGGGTCTCATCACCAGCCAGTCAGACTAGCTTGGTCTAGTCAGACAGGCACGAACTGAGGAAGCCTCTTGGATGAGAGGCGAAACGTCTTCACGGATATATACCAAGTCCAGTTGCACTTGATTCAACTCCTTTGGATACAAATTTGACATTGAAACCGCATGTTTTGTTTATTGCACACTAGTTGTACTTTTACATGATACAATTATGTGATTAAAAAAAACCTTTGCCCCCCAATTTTGGGACCCAAATGTCACCCATGGTGTAGACCGTGTAGATGGGTGTAGATGGTGCAGACTGTGTAGATGGGTGTAGACTGTGGAGTCCTGCGCTTACTGGACTCCATTACAGGACTCAAAACTGCTTTTAAAACCCACTTTATTAAACTAGCGTATTCAGTTTAACGGCACCAAACTCATCTTTTTTTTTTCTCCTGCTGATGTATGCTCTGTTGCTTACTGTGTGTTTTATTGTTGATTGCCCTAATGTTTTTTACTGCTTTGTTTTATTGTATTTGATGTAAGGTGACCTTGAGTGTCATGAATGGTGCCTTTAAATAAAATGATTATCCATCCATCCATCGTCCAACCTGCATATCCCACCCACCCATCCACCCATCCATCCATCCATCCTTCCATCCATCCATCCATCCATCCATCCATCCATCCATCCATCCATCCATCCATCCATCCATCCATCCATCATCCAAGCTGCTTATCCCACCCATCCATCCATCCATCCATTATCCAAGCTTCTTATCCCAATCGGGGTCGCGGGATGCTGGAGCCTATCCCAGCAGTCATTATTACTATTATTATTACTGCATACTATTAATAATATAATAATATTAATATTATGTTAATAATATTAATAACAATATATTATTATTATTATACTGCATACTCAAAAATATACAGCGGTCGGGCGAAAACCACATATCTGCAAATTAGGCGACGCTCTTTTCATTACATAAACCAAATGTACATGTACCCCTGTTAAGGCTTGTGAAGCCCTCAGTGTTCCTGGACAAATGAAAAGTGTTTTACAACACCTGTGAAAATGTAATCATTGGCTTTGAAGTAGTGACATAATAATGATTTATTTGTTCACTTCATGAAAAAATAGCTGCTTTGCATATAAGTGTTTTTCGCCCAACAGTGGTTATAATCCCCACAGTGAAACTGACTATAACGTGGTATAATTTAACGCTGTGGTCTTTATCCCCTGTCTAAACCCCACAGCTGATGTCAGCTTGGACAACATAGTGATGCGGTGCTTCAGATATGCACCACAGTTGAACACAGAGCAGGCTCTATTTGGCATTCCTCTTTCCCTCTTCCCTGGCAGCTCCATATTCAGCATCCTTCTCCCAATATACCCAGCATCTCTCCTCCACACATGTCCAAACCATCTCAATCTTGCCTCTCTTGCTTTGTCTCCAAACCGTCCAACCTGAGCTGTCCCTCTAACATACTCGTTCCTAATCCTGTCCTTCTTCATCACTCCCAATGAAAATCTTAGCATCTTCAACTCTGCCACCTCCAGCTTCTGCACTCCTCAATACTTTGGACAGTTGACCCCAAGTATTTAAACTCATATACCTTCTTCACCTCTACTCCTTGCATCCTTACCATTCCACTGTCCTCCCTCTCCCTCACGCATATGTATTCTGTCTTGCTCCTACTGACTTTCATTCTCCTTCTCCAGTGCATACCTCCACCTCTCCAGGCTCTCCTCAACCTGCACCCTACTCTTATTACAGATCACAATGTCATCCGCAAACATCATAGTCCACGGAGACTCCTGCCTGATCTCGTCCGTCAACCTGTCTGTCCATCACCATTGCAAACAAGAAAGGGCTCAGAGCCGATCCTTGATGTAATCCCACCTCCACCTTGAACCCATCTGTCATTCCAACCACACACCTCACCACTGTCACACTGCCCTCATACGTATCCTGCACCACTCCTACATACTTCTCTGCAACTCCTGACTTCCTCATACAATACCACACCCCCTCTCTTGGCACCCTGTCGTATGCTTTCTCTAAATCCACAAAGACACAATGCAACTCCTTCTGACCTTCTCTATACGTCTCCATCAACATTCTCAAAGCAAACATCACATCTGTGGTGCTCTTTTGTGGCATGAAACCATACTGCTGCTCGATGATCATCACCTCTCCTCTTAACCTAGCTTCCACTAAATTGTGTGTGATTATCGGTTATCAGTGTGCTTTTGCACATTTTATAGGAGTGAATTAGCTTTTTCTACTTAGCGGTGCACTGACATCAAGCGTTCTCTCTCTCTCACCATGTTCTGACACAAAGGTGTTGGTTGCGTTGTACAAGTCTACAATGTGTGAACATGTTTTAAGCTAGATGTATCCACTGATTAGATTTGATTGTGCAGTGGCTTCAGTAGGCCTATATGTTGATTTAGAGCCTACATAATGTAGACTATATTTCATCTATCCATGCGTAATATGAGCTTGGGCTGCTGTATTAATTGAACTTAGACATAAATGCCACATTGATAGGTCACTGCCTACCCAGGAAAAGATTTCCCCACACCTTACTGCTATGGGTCCCATCTGTATGCTGTAAATTGTGTCAAATTTTGCAGGGAATCCAGTCTGGGGACAAGCCTGCAGCATCATCATATAGCATCCAATCATTATATAGCATCTTATCTATCTAATCTTCATGCTGGTGGGCTCATTTGGTGTTGTGGGTCATATAAAAGCATCCGAATTGAGACACTGTAAATAATCACTGGACAAGACCTAATAGCAGCCTTAATACTTTATGAGACCAAAGGAAAAAAAAAAAAAGATTTATCGTACTGAAAGAAAATTATTTCACCTGCGAGTTTTTCTACAGTGTATTGTCGCTCGACACGTAGTTTATTTGCTTTACCTGAAGACAAATGAACAGGGCTTCTCTTGGTTCAATAACCATGTCTTTTTACTTTCCATTCAGTTTGGCCTACTGTTGGCACAGCCCCGGCAGTGACAGTGTTAGTATGGCTAGGTTAACCCGGGCATAACAACACCTTCACGCTAACTCCCATCCACTCACCATGTCCATCATGCTAACTCCCATCCACTCAGCATATCCATCATGCTAACTTTCCACCTCTTGGCTACCTCACGTCACTGATATAAATCAACTCTGCCTATTGGGGTTTGAGAAACATAAACCTTTAAAGTGATATTTTTATTTCTAAATTTATTTCTGATTTTCCCTTTTTTCTCCCAATTTAATGGCCAATCGAACCCTATTTTTTTTAAGTTCAAACACCACCCTCGTACTATATGCGTTCGCCAACTGCATCTCTCCGGCCTGCAGTCTCGAAGGAGACGCCTCCCCACCTTCGTGACGAGGTGAATCCAGGCTGAACTACTGCTTTTTCCCCACACACCCAGAGACGCACTCATGTGACGAACACAAGCTGACTCCGCCCCCCTCCCGAAGACAGCGTCGCCAATTATTGCTGCTTCATCGAGTCCGGCCATAGTCGGATCTGATGAGACCGGGGTGTGAACCCCGGTCCCCAGTGGGCAACTGTATTGACACAAAGCCAATGCTTAGACCGCTACACCACCGCGGACCCATCTTTAAAGTGATACTGACATCAAAATCTGAAAATTCCTATTGATAGGCTACGTTCCGAGTTGGAATGTGACCACAGGGAAATTCAGTGGCCAAAACAGCGCGTCTGCGGCCACTTGAGAGATCTGTGATTGACTGTAGATGGTGTCCAATGACAAATTGTGCCAGTGGATACATAGACACCACTCAGTTTGCATATAGGGTGTGTCCGTAGCGAGATGCTATAAAACCATGGAGAAGCCGTTCTTTCACCCCCTCCTGCTAGCTACTTGGCTCGAGTTTGTGCTATTTTGCTGAGACTTTATTATCGATCTTGCTGCAATGTATTGCTATCTATCTATCTATCTATCTATCTATCTATCTATCTATCTATCTATCTATCTATCTATCTATCTATCTATCTATCTATCTATCTATCTATCTATCTATCTATCTATCTATCTATCTATCTATCTATCTATCTATCTATCTATCTATCTAAATATCTGTCATCTAGCTATCTAACAGTTATTTGTATCACCGAATCCTCCTCCTCGAAACTGTAATCCTTGCAGAGGATCTCCCTCTCGCTCTCTGACATTTTTTGTAAATAACAAGTGACGAGCGGTACCGAGCCCCACCCACCCAGGAAGGCAGTAGCCAATAGCTTTGAATTCTTAAAACCACACCTATTTTCGGTTATGATTCAAACTCCCAATGTTAAAAAATGTGTTCAGAAAGGGCACGTCAGCCTCTCTTTAAATGAAAGGCAGATGTCAGAAGTGATGAGACTGGAAGGGAAGGTGAAACACTGGTGTCTGAACTGGTAGCATGGTGTCTGTACAGTTGTCCCAGCAGGCTGTTCAGCTAGTAGAGAAGACGTTACCTCATTACCCGGTCTGACTGCTTGTCAGCACATTTCTTTGATTTACATTAGTTTAATGAGTCCAGTTCCACATGCGGTGATATCTGCTTATTCTTCGGTAAGTACTTTATCACAAAGTACTTCCCTTGTTCACAACAACGTCTTTTATATGCATAGCTAATACAATTGTGTATTGGTTTTGCGAGGATGCATAGTATAGTGTCAGTGTGGTGGCTGCATTAAGTCCCTTACCTGGGGCAATTGTTTGGAGATACGTCTAAAAACGTGATAATATAAGTCCCAGGCCTGGGTCAGGTCTTTAACATTTCCAGAACGCATGTACTTCCTGCACCAATCCTGAGCCTCCATCAGATCCCGTCCATATGCCTTAACACAAACAAACAAACAAAAACCTCAACATCAACATGTGGAGTCACAGCCACTTCTTTTCACCTGGTAGTGAGGAGTTTCGCCAGGGGGACGTAGTACGTGGGAGGATCATGCTATTCCTCCCAGCGACCCCTCCCCCCTGAACAGGCGTCTCGACCGACCAGAGGAGGCGCTCGTGCAGCGACCAGGACACATACCCACATCCAGCTTCCCACCCGCAGACACAGCCAATTGTCTCTGTAGGGACGCCCGACCAAGCCGGAGCTAACACGGAGATTCGAACCTGAAATCCCCGTGTTGGTAGGCAATGGAATAGACCACTACGCTACCCAGACGCCTGTTTTTCCCAACTTTAAATAGGCAGAGATATAAACACATACATAATCCTTCAATTTAGTGTGAAGAATCCAGTCATGATTACAGTAACACTAAAAGCTTACTTCAACCCAAACCTAGCTGGACAGACCTGGTTGAAGGAGGTCTCTTTGAGGGTCTGTGGTCCCCTTTCCATCATGGCATGAAGAGGCTCCAGCACAGCAAACATGCCCTTGACGTTGCGCTCACCAAAGTAAAGGCGAGAGGCCTCCTCCAGGCCTTCATGCCACATCTCATGCCAGAGAATGGCCACTCTGATGAGCTCCTCACTCACCTGGATGGGAGACAGGGGAGATGTATTTTGTCCTGACACAGCCCACTGTCCTGGGACTTTCTATTGTCACAATGCATATTCTGATGATTAAAATGAGAATTACAATGCTTGAAACATAAGCTAGTTTGCAAAACAGAGTACCTGTACTCAGGCAAGGATTTTTTTAAAATGCAATCTTAGAGAAAAAAACACCTTAAATTATCTTAAGAATGCAATCTTACAATTATCTAAAAAAAATGAATTTTAGAATATGGCAGAGGGAAATCACAACATTTGTTCAGCCTCTTAAAAGACACGTGAAAAATGGCCATGCAGATCAGTAAAGAGCAATCCTTCACTCTAAGTGGTGTGATACACTCAGTTAAGTTGGCAGCAATAATTTTGCTGTAACCGCATCATAAAAGTACTTTTTTTTAGCTTTATGCCTGCATGTACTCTGTGTGTTTCCAATTGCGGACTGATGTCAATGGTTCAGCGGTGTGAATGACAGCAATAAACCAAAGCAAGATAAACACATTTAAACAGAAAGGTAGCTAAAATACACGTCAGCCAACACCTGTCATTTCTGAGTTCTCTTCATGGGTACTGTTTGAATGCCCTTCATGGGTACTGTTTGAATGCCCTTCATGGGTACTGTTTGAATGCTCTTCATGGGTACTGTTTGAATGCCCTTCATGGGTACTGTTTGAATGCCCTTCATGGGTACTATTTTAATGCCCTTCATGGGTACTGTTTGAATGCCCTTCATGGGTACTGTTTGAATGCTCTTCATGGGTACTGTTTGAATGCCCTTCATGGGTACTGTTTGAATGCTCTTCATGGGTACTGTTTGAATGCCCTTCAAGGGTACTGTTTGAATGCCCTTCGTGGGTACTGTTTGAATGCCTTTCATGGGTACCATTTGAATGCTCTTCATGCATACTGTTTGAATGCTTTTCATGGGTACTGTTTGAATAATCTTCATGGGTACTGTTTGAATGCCCTTCATGGGTACTGTCTGAATGCTTTTCATGAGTACTGTTTGAATGCTTTTCATGGGTACTGTCTGAATGCTTTTCATGGGTACTGTCTGAATGCTCTTTATGGGTACTGTTTGAATGTTCTTCATGGGTACTGTTTGAATGCTTTTCATGGGTACTGTTTGAATGCCCTTAATGGGTACTGGTTGAATGCTTTTCATGGGTACTGTTGAATGCCCTTCATGGGTACCGTTTGAATGTTCTTCATGGGTACTGTATGAATGCCTTTCATGGGGAATGTTTGAATGCCTTTCATGGGTACTGTTTGAATGCTTTTCATGGGTACTGTTTGAATGCTTTTCATGGGTACTGTCTGAATGCTTTTCATGGGTACTGTTTGAATAATCTTCATGGGGAATGTTTGAATGCCCTTCATGGGTACTGTCTGAATGCTCTTCATGGGTATTGTGTGAATGCTCTTCATGGGTACTGTTTGAATGCTCTTCATGGGTACTGTTTGAATGCCCTGCATGGGTAGTGTTTGAATGCCCTTCATGGGTACTGTTTGAATGCCCTTCATGGGTACTGTTTGAATGCCCTTCATGGGTACTGTTTGAATGCTCTTCATGGGTACTGTTTGAATGCTCTTCACGGGTACTGTTTGAATGCCCTTCATGGGTACTGTTTGAATGCTCTTCATGGGTACTGTTTGAATGCTCTTCATGGGTACTGTTTGAATGCCCTTCATGGGTACTGTTTGAATGCTCTTCATGGGTACTGTTTGAATGCTCTTCATGGGTACTGTTTGAATGCTCTTCATGGGTACTATTTGAATGTTCTTCATGGGTACTGTTTGAATGCCCTTCATGGGTACTGTTTGAATGCTTTTCATGGGTACTGTTTGAATGCCCTTAATGGGTACTGTTTGCTGTAATTGCTGCATAGTTTCCCAAACACTGCAAGTGCTGGCCAAGTGTTTTGAGAGGCTTGATGTCCAACAGCAAAAATAACTCAGCCAGCTTGGAGCCCATGTTTCTGAAAGCCACCAGTCATTTACAGCGAGTAAATAGTACATATCAGCAACCCCTGCCAATATTTACCAGACATAATGCATTATGAAAGCCCAAATATTATACACTGCATCAAACTTAATTAATCCCAACAGGAGTTTTAAATCTTCATACCATGATGGCCTGCTGGACCAAGGTGTTACAGTGCTCACACATGTTCTTCAGGATCTTGTTGGCAGCATTGTGGCGGGCGGTGGTGGTGGACTTGGAGGCCACAGTTAATGGATAGATCAAAGCCTTACAGGAAGACAGATAACAACCAAACAACCACTCATGTGATGTTGTACTGCGTTGCACAACCACACCTGCAGTGTTGCTGTCACATACGTAGGTTATGGTGAACCTAAAGTCTAGATCATGTGCTGTCATGTAGTTTATGGTGAACCTAAAGTCTAAATCATGTGCTGTCATGTAGTTTATGGTGAACCTAAAGTCTAGATTATGTGCTGTCATGTAGTTTATGGTGAACCTAAAGTCTAGATCATGTGCTGTCATGTAGTTTATGGTGAACCTAAAGTCTAGATCATGTGTTGTCATGTGGTTTATGGTGAACCTGAAGTCGAGATCATGTGTTGTCATGTGGTTTATGGTGAACCTGAAGTCTAGATCATGTGCTGTCATGTAGTTTATGGTAAACCTAGAGTAGATCATGTGTAAAAGGACAGATTCGTTACTTGGGGATGATAGCGTCCAATGTCAGTTAAGAGCTGGTGGATGAGGCGCCCCACCAGAGCCCGGGGGGTGTCAATGCGAGCTATGAGTTGAGGTATCACCTGTAACAGAGAGACAGTGAGGATGAAGATCTCATCAAAGTGATTAATTAATAACACGCTGGTATTCTGATTGTACGGGAAACTTAAAATACTGCGTCTACATTCTGGAAAGCTGAGTGAGTCACAGATAGATTTTACATATGTGATTGTAAGTCTTAATATTTTGTCTAATTTATTGGAGGATGGCATTTTTTTTTCACGACCACCCTACTTCAAATTTACAGTGTGACTCAAATGAACACCTGGGTTGTATATACCCATGGTCTTCTACTGTGTTCAATGAACAGTACAACTGTAGCAGGGAGAACTTCAGGCCAGGGACACACCGAATCTCACCCATACTGAACATGTGGGACACCTACACATGAAAGCATTTTACACTTTTTGTCTTTCAGTCATCACAACAAAAACACTCCATTATAAGGTAATCACATGCTTCATGATTCTACTGTCCATCAGAGTCCTGACTGTTTTATTTCCAGCCAGCAGCTGATGTATTATAACACTTACTGTAATATTGTAGTATTGTAATATTAGAACACTTACTGTAATATTGTAGTACTTTAATATTATAACACATGCTGGGTCTCCCTTTGAAGTCCGATATTATGTGTAATCCCTGCCACATGCTACGTGGGCCATTAGCACTTAGTTGTTCCTCAATTTTTCTGCTGTATTCTTGTTTGGCTGCTTCGATCGCTTTCCGGAGATCATAGAAGGCTTTCTTCTTCTCCGCTTCAACTCCCGTGGCGAAGGCGGTGTCTCGGGCTGCAAGAGCAGACCGAATGGAACTTTTTATCCATGGTTTCTGGTTTGGATACACCCGGACTGTTTTATTGGGCACTAGCTCCTCAGTGTTCTTCCGGATGAATCCAATAACTGCTTCTGTGTACTTGCTGCCATCCAACGAATCACAGAACATGTCCCAGTCCACTCGATCAAAACAGTCCTATAATACGGCATCCAATTGGTCAGACCAGCAATGTATCGTCCTCACGGTGGGTGCTGCTTGCTCCAACTTCTGCCTTATAGGCAGACAGGAGCAGGATACAGGAGTGATCCGATTTGCCAAACGGTGGGCGGAGGAGGGGCATTGCGGAAAGGAGAATAGCAATGATCAAGTAAGCTATCTCCCCGTGTGTTAACGTTGATATGTTGTAAGTATTTCGGTAATATTTTCCGCAGAATCACAATAGGAAATGACTGGAACAAAAACAACAATCTTGGTAATATGTTCATTCTTACTGTTGATATTCTTCCCATCAGAGTCAAGAGGTAAAATCTCCCATCTAGCCAAATCCTTCTTTATCTCAGTCATCAGTTTCCCATAGTTTACTTCAAATAGCTGTGATGTGGTAGGAGTAATAAAAATACCCAGGTATCTAAACCCTCTATTAGTCCATTTAAAATGAACCCTTCCCTTTAGTTCTACTGGACATTCACCTGAGAGCATCATAGCTACTGATTTGGCTTCATTTCAAATACCCCGATATTTCTCCATATTCATCCAGGTTGTTCAACAGGGCTGGTATAGATGAGGATGATTCCCTTATAAATGTTAATATGTCATCTACGAATACAGACTTTGTGTTTTACCCCCCCCCCATTCCCTTTATGTCTTCATTTTGTCTTACTGACTCCGCTAACGGTTCAATACTTGCCGTGAATATGTCTGTGAATGTTCTCATTCATCCAGGTCATGGATATCCAAAGGAATTGAATCGAGTGCAACTGGACTTGGTATATAACCGTGAAGACGTTTCGCCTCTCATCCTGAAGAAGCCTCTTGGATGAGAGGCGAAACATCTTCACGGATATATACCAAGTCCAGTTGCACTCGATTCAATTCCTTTGGATTGCCGTGAATAATAACGGACTCAGGCAATCTCCTTGTCTGACTCCTCTTTTGAGGTAGAAAAAAATCTGAGCAGCAACCATTAACTCTGATTCGTGATTTTGGGTTTTTATACACCATTTTTACCTAGTTTATGAAAGTTGATGAAACCCAAAGACTGCCAATGTATGGTATAGGAAGCTCCATTTTACCTGGTCAAATGCCTTTTGTGCATCTAAGCTGAGCATCATGGTAGGCAGGGGACTATTTTTTGTACATGTTATAAGATTGAATGTTCCCCTAACATTGTTAGCACCCTATCTGCCAGGAATAAAACCTGTTTGATCTGGTTTGATTAATTTGGTTATGCATCGCTGCGTTCTCTGTGCCAATACATTTGTTAATATTTTTAAGTCACTACAGAGCAAGCTAACAGGTCTGTATCCCTCACATGAGGTTGGATCTTTGCCCTCTTTATGTAAAACCGAGATGATGGCTTCTGACCAAGTTTTTGGTGGGTCACCTAATGATAGAGCATAGTTAAAGACTTTAGATAATACTGGTGTGATCTCTTCTGCAAAAAAATTATAAAAGTCTCCCGGGAACCCATCCGTACCAGGGGATTTGTTATTTTTAAGAGTTTTTATAATATCAGATATTTCCTGTGACAAAATTGGTTCTATCATTTCAGACGCCTCTTCTGCCGGTAAGGATGATAAAGGTAATCTTTTACGGAATGTCTGTGTTTTGCCGTCTATGAAATTAGACTGAATCATTATACAGATTTTTATAACACTCTGCGAAAGCTTTTGCTATCTCTGTTGGCTTAACCATAATTTGTTTGGAATTAGGATGTCTTATTTTTGAGATTATCCTATTTGTTTGGGTTTTTTGAAGTTGGAATGCTAATAACCGGCTTGCCCTGTTGCCCATCTCATAATAACTTTGATTTGTAAAACATAAGAGCTCATACTGCTTTATATGTTAGAAGTTCATATAATCGATGCCTGTTTTTTTTTCTTCTTCCAAGTTCAAGGAGTGTGGAGTTGTCTAATGTTCTTTTATGTTTTAATTCCAGTTTTCTGATTTTACAAACACTCTGTTGCTCTAGCCGAGTTTTTCTCAACCGGGATATTATTTCCATTATTTTCCCTCTTATAACTGCTTTTCCCCCCTCCCACAAGATCAATGGTGATACCTTGCCATTATCATTTATTTGAAAATATTCCTTTAAATTTTGTTTTAGTTCCATTACCACCCTCTCATCTGATAGGATTGACACATTGAGTCTCCAGTATTTAAAAAAAAGATTCTTTACCCATGTCTACAGTTAGTGTGATCGGGGCGTGATCACTCTTAGTTATGGTCTCTATGCCACAGTTCAAGACTTTGTGTATATGTTGTTGTGACACACACACACAAAGTCCATCCTTGAATAACTTCCATGTGGATTTGAGTAAAAAGTAAAATCCTTCTCTCTAGGGTTATTATATCTCCCTGGATCAGTAAGGCCCAACTCTTTAATAACATTATTTAATATTCTGGATTTTTTTGTGCTTGGTCCCTGTTCTGGTGGTAACCTGTCTAATTTGCCATTCTGTACCGTACTGAAATCCCCCCCTTTCCATATCTGGTAATTATGTTGGCTATATTTTTAAAGAATGTCTCTTTCTCCCCATTTGGGGCATAGATATTTAATACAGAGATAGTCATATCTCCTATGGAGCCAACAACTATTACATAATCTTCCCATGTTATCTTTTATCACTTTCTCTGCAGAGAATGGTAGAGATTTATTCATTAATATAGCCACGCCCCTTTTCTTGCCATATGAAGCATGAAATACTTGATGTGCCCACTCCCTTTTCAGTTTTTTTACATTCCCCCTCAACCAAATGTTTTTCTTGTATTAAAGCAATTGAACATTGTACTTTCTTCAGTTGGCTCAGTATCTCCTTCCTCTTAATGGGATGATTTGAACCGTGAACATTATCAGATACAAGGTTCAACCTATTCATATTAGTTTAAGTTGAAACCCATCAGCTTTGCAATTCATATAAACTAAAACAACTGTGCAAAACATCACACAGTAAGAAAGGCAAACAATAAACAGCTCCTTCATAACTATTATACAATAATAAAAGAATATGACTCCCGAAAGTCCCATGACCAGAGAGATGTGGCGAATTCTCTCTGGGGAAATAGTGTGCACCTGCAACTTCTCAGCTGTTACGTTAAGTTGCTACTTACTCCACCTGAGCATCAATTTCGCTCATTAAAACCAATATTTCTGTTAGTTTATATAAGTATTACAGTGCCTTTAACCAGCTCTGTTTATACTCAATATCCATTATATTGGACAAATATTCTGATTGTCTAAATATTGTGTTTCAGGACCTCCACTTATTTATGCATTTATTTATTCAAGTCCTTTCCCTAGTCCTTACCGTAATGACCATGTTAGTGAGTTCACTCAATGGGGGCTTGTAGGTCCACCTCTATAATGCGTGACAGCCTCCCCTTCTCCCTCTGTCCTGTCACAGTGGTCCAGCTGCCTTGTATCCTCACCCTCTGAGTCATCCTCAACATAAATCCCCATGTACTTCAGCATGGACGCAGCTTCTGTTAGTGTAGTAAATGTCTTAGTCCCTCATTCCAGAAACACTTTCAACTGTGCAGGATATGGGGACTGTGCCCTCACGTTCTTCTCCTTTAGTTTTTTTAGTACATCCCGTACCTGTTTCCTCTTTTTCTGTATCTCGTTCATGTAGTCTTGATTGAAGAAGAAAGATGGTCTGTCACTCATATGTAGCCTTTAGTTTCCATGCTTACTGTATTACACATTACACGATCTTTCACCCGGTAGTCTAGGGAGCAGACAGCAATAACCTGCGGGGGGGGGGCAGTGCTCTCTTTCGGTTTGGTGATCAGTGAGCGGTGTGCTCTTTCGATGCGGATATCATTGTCGTCTGGAATTTGTTGTGATGAACGAATAACATCAGTCACAAATCCTATGGTGTCATTTTTCTCAGAGCCCTCCGGGATGCCATGTATGCATATGTTGTTACGCCTCAACCTTGATTCCAAGTCGTCACACATTGCGGATAGCTTTGCCTCTTGGTGAAGTAGAAAGGCGACCAATCTTTCGAGCTGCATAGTCCTGTCTTCGGTCTCTGCAAGACTTTCTTCCACATTTGCTGTTGCTCCAACAACACTGTTCTCTCCACAAGTTGCTTCATGTTAGTCTCTAGTCTTGCCAAAGCCTTCTTGTTATCATTAACCGCTTCTGTGGGCTCTTCTCGTAACCTACGTAACTCCACTAATATTATCGAATCCTGTCCACTGCCGACAGGCATCATCCCCGGCGTCGTTCCCTTCGCTGTGTTGGTACATCCAATATTCACATTATCCTTCTTGCCAGGCTTCCCCCCCACCCCCCATCTCTTTTTGTTAACTTTGTCAAGTTTTCGTGAGTTTGGCTCACTTTCTGCCATTATTGTTGTATTAAAGAGCTAGTTTTAATTGGTTTTTGTAAGAGCTACTGCTTCACCCCGCCTCCTACAACATGGCGCCACCAGAAGTCTCCAAGATGTTTCAAACATCCTTTACATTTTAAATTCTCACTTTTGCTTAACATAACAAAATGTGGAATTTCCATCACATGTTGCTAAAACCTTATGAAACACTTATGATTTTTGACACTTATTGTTGCTGCAGTGTTGACGAGTCGAAACACAAGAATTTTACTCTCTTGTATTTGTATGAGACGTAACAAATAAAGAATCCTGAATCTTGAAACTTGATTCAAATGTGTATCTTAACATAGCTGGTAAACACTACTCTAATATATACTATATTGTAGTGACCTACTTGCAGGTTACATATTCACCATGCGAGCCAGAGACGGTCCCTTTAAGACAGTGGGCGGGGGTTAGCAAAGGGTATTGTGGGTAGACACGAGGCTGAGGTTTTGAGTAGAATGAACTGTTGATTTAAGAGTTGGTTGGAGGAAATAAACGACCCACGGCTGTGTGGTCAAAAGGAGGAGTGGTCTCGTCTCCTTTCTTACATCCTCCACAATATATACTATAAACACATAAGCACAGAATGTTAAAATAAATGTATTTTATGGTACATTTTAAAATAAAAGTGTTTTATGGAGCATTTTAAAAGGATAACATAAACAGAACAACAACACTAATAGAAAACCTAGTGACAAAAAAGGTTTCTAATACCTGCTGATTTCTAATACCTGCCACCCACACAAAAATATTATATTCCATTATCAATTTCCCACAATACAACCTTCTATTACTGCAAAATAAATGTCCCAGTGTGTCCATGTATGTGTAGCCCACATAAGAGAGGAGACACAAGTACATTATTGCCTCACAGCTGGCACCACGTGTACTACTGTTGCAGCCAGCAGCACACTGCCAGTCTGGAAAACACTATAAAGGTAAACTGTATTTGTTGGGGCAAACACTTGGGCTGCCACATGTGAAAATGAGACTGCATCCTTCTGATGTATGCAGCCCAGATCATAGGATGCATATTTCCATGGAGACCAGCTGTTTCTTCTCCCTGACCAAACTCTCCTCGTTGGTCCAGAGAACTCAGTCAGCATCCTTCTGATGTATGCAGCCAAGATATAGGATGCATGTTTCCATGGAGACCAGCTGTTTCTACTTCTCCTCCCTGAGCAAACTTTCCTCATTGGTCCAAAGAACTCAGTCAGAAATCTTGTGTCTACAACAGCATTAGTTCAATGTTTTGACTATACATAACCCTAACATGTGTGTGTGTGTGAGAGAGAGCATGTGTGTGTGTGTGTGTGTTACCTGTAGCCAGGTATCAATCTGAATGGTCTTGATCCCCTCCACCAGAGCCTCATTGACTTCAGGCCAGTGACCATAGTCAAACCAGAGAGTTAAAACCCTGATCATGTAACAACACAACACAACAATGAGAAAAGATGTGTTTTTATGAATTATTCACAGAGGGTTGTTTCTACCCACTACAATCATACTACAATCATAAACTGATTAAAGGCATTATTCTGATTCAAGACACAGTCATCTATCTGATTATTGTTACCAGGATTAGGCTAAAAAATACAATAAAGACACAAACTTTATCTGTCTTTCCCATTACAACTGCTTATATACCTGTTACATTTCTTTTGAATACCTCTGTTACATTTCTTTTGTATACCTGTTACATTTCTTTTGTATACTTCTGTTACATTTCCTTTGCATACCTGTTACATTTCCTTTGTTTGTATACCTGTTACATTTCCTTCGCATACCTCTGTTACATTTCCTTTGTATACCTCTGTTACATTTCCTTTGCATACCTCTGTTACATTTCTTTTTTATACCTGTTACATTTCCTTTGTATACCTGTTACATTTCCTTTGTATACCTCTGTTACAATTATTTTGCTTTTTGCAAATGTGTATTCAAATGTGTATGCAGTGGACTGGATGTTCTTTAAACTATAGAAAAAGGAAACGCCTACGAGTCAGTTAGCTGGCTAACAGCTAGGGAACACTCATGTTGTTACCCCCACAAGGCGGGAGCCTGGGTTTTGTGTGTGTGTGTGTGCGTGCGCACACGTGCGCCAGGCCGGAAAAACGGATGGCTAACAGGAGGAAAAGAGGCAGCAGAGACGGTGTTTGTGCCAGAAATAGACAGCAATGTTTTATATCAATCTTTCCCTCCACTATTATAGGGAATATGCGCTCCTTGACCAAGAAGGTGGATGAACTGTCAGCAAACTAGAAGCATGACCTCCTATTTTGCCAGTGCAATCTCCTTTGCTTCACAGAGACTCAGCTAACAGACAGCATTCCCGCATCATTCCTCACCATGGGGGGAATGTATGCTTTTTTAGTGCATCCAATCCAATTTGCCCCTTGAGGCAAATAAAATTGACTTGACTTTTAAGACTGGATAGAGACATTACTTTTTGCTCATTAGGATGGGCAAAAAGTTGGGAAGAGGAGTGTAACTTTATGTGAATGATTAATGGTACTGTCTGGGACAGATCACAGTGAAACAGTCTCTAACCCAGACACTGAACTCCTTGCGGTGAGATGCCAATTCTATTTTCTACCTCGTGAAGTTTCTCATGTTATTGTTATTATTGTCTACATCCCTCCATCCCTTCATGCGATGTTGGTTACAGAGACAATATCCAGTTACATGAACTGCAATGCATGGTTGTGATCGTCAATGGGGATTTCAATCACGGCACACTTTCATCCGCTCTGCCATTCTTTAAAACAAATCATAATTTGCTCCACAAGAAACAACAGGACTATTTGACTTATTCTAGTCCAATATCAAGGCCAGTTATGTGCCACGTGCCGTACCTCCCTTGGGCAAATCTGATCATAAATTGGTGTGTTGGTGTGCCTCCACATTGGGGTTTACAGGAAACCTACACACACAGACCAATATCTACTTTTCGACTCACACCACCCTCTGGAACACAAACTGAGCGTCATCAGAACTCTGCAACACAGAGCTGACAATGCGCCCAGCAGCACTCAGGCCCAACGAGAAGAACACAAACACCTGAGAGGAGCTTTAAAAACCTGTGGCTACCCCAGTTGGACCTTTGTGAAAACTGCAACACGTTCCAGAAAGACCAACCAGGTGAGCGATGAGGAGAAAAAGAACAGAAGGAATAGCACAGTCATCCCGTATGTTTCTGGGGTCTCCGAGAAACTCAGGAGAATTTTCAACAAACACCGCATCCCAGTATACTTCAAACCCAGCAACACACTCCGACAAAGACTGGTTCATCCCAAAGACCATGTACCACACACCCGGAAAAGCAATCTGGTGTATGCTGTACAATGCAATGAGGATTGCACTGACCTATACATAGGAGAAACCAAACAACCACTACACAAACGGATGGCCCAACACAGAAGGCCAAACTCCTCAGGACAAGACTCAGCAGTCTATCTACACCTAAAGGAGAAGACACACTCCTTCCAGGGCAGCAACATACACATTTTGGACAGAGAAGATAGATGGTTTGAAAGAGGGGTGAAGGAAGCCATCTATGCGAAACTGGAAAAACCTTCCCTCAACAGAGGAGGAGGTCTGCGACACCACCTATCTCCCACTTACAATGCCGTCCTTTCATCTCTACCCAGGAGACTCAAGAAGCCTAGCCTCCAAGAACAACAGTCGCTAACTAACGGCTCCAACGACTCTCATGACCACTAAATAATGAAGTCGAAACTAACACCCCCAACGACAATCGCTGCTAAACAAATGCAAATCAATAGCTCTGATGGCGACGGGCGCGGCTGGACATCGGAGCACAGGAGAGCCACGCATATCAATAGCTCTGACAATGACTCCTAGAGGATAAATTCTGAGTCTCATCACCAGCCAGTCAGACTAGCTTGGTCTAGTCAGAAAGGAACGAACTGAGGAAGGCGAAACGTCTTCACGTAAATATACCAATTCCAGTTGCACTTGATTCAGCTCCTTTGGATAACCATGACCTGGATGAATGAGAACATTCACAGACTTGTTGTGTTTAACTATAAAATACAACCCACTTGTTTGTCAGCAGCAGGTGTGGTTTGATGATCAGAGCTGTAAATGTGCAATCCATAGAAAAAAGGCAGCATTTTTTAGTGAGAATAAAGACAAGATAAGGCTGTGCAGAAAGATCTTAAACTGGTCATCAGACTGGGAGAGGGGGAGAGTATTGGGGAAGCTACAGGATAATGATAGTAGGGCTGTGTGGAAGAGTCTAAAGCTTATTATTGGCTGTGGTGTCATCAGCGGGGGTCTTCAGCAAAGGATAATAGCCCCAAATGAGTCCAACATGTTTTTGCCGGATTTGAGCATGACTTTTCCACTGAGCATGCCCAGGTTTTCTCCTGTCTGCCCCAGAGAAACTCTTCCTTCTTCCCATCCCCATTACTGTTGAGCAGGTGCACCATCATCTAAGGCGGCTGAAAGCAAACAAATCGGCCAGTCCTGATGGTGTCCATGTGCTGACCAGTGATGTGGTCCCCTATATCTCTTCCCTTTCACTCTCTGTGCCTAAAACACCAACAATGTGGATTATCTCGTGATATACATGTCCCTAAGAAATGGGATGTACGTGAGCTTGATGATATAAGACCCATAATTCTTATGTCACAGATCATGAAACCATTTGAAAGGCTCATATTAGAACCACTTTCTATGCAGGTCCATCCATTCCAAGACCCCTTGCAACGTGCCTACAGAACGAGGGCTGGTGTTGATGACGCACTGCTTCACAGCATTTAGACATGTGGAGAAAACGTGTCACCAGCTTGAAATAGTTTCTTCATATAAATATCTGGGTGTCCCTGTTGACAAGAACTTCAACTGGAAAGAGAATACAAATGCCGTTGTCAAAAAAGCATTCAACTCATGTTTTATTGTTTATATTTTATATTCTTTATTTTATTACGTTTTCTTTACATATGTTTTAATATTCATATATGTGTCACTTATTTTATATTGTATTTTAAGTTTGTGCAGCACTTTGGTTCAACTACGGTTGTTTTAAATGTGCTATATAAATAAACTTGACTTGACTTAATATTGCTGAGATATTCCACAGAGAATTTTAAGAGATTGCTTGTTCCTGAAGCTGTAAAGAGTCAATAACTTGTACATTATTATTGAGTACTTAACCATTGTTGACCTGTTTTTGTATGCATCTACTGTATGTTTTTATCAGCCTCTTTGTGGGACTTGTTATCTGACCTTCTGTGGCATTGGCTTGGTACTGAAACCTAGTGTATTAGGACACTCTTATGATATTTATTGGCTGTTAATTGTATTATATCTGTTACCTTCGATTGTGCTGACATTGGCATCCCAGTTGTTTGTACTGGCTTGTTGATTCTTAAGCTATGATGATGATGATGATGCCCTTTCATGGAGATTGTGTTCTTTATTTCCCTTGTAATTTGTGTGATTCTGTGTGCCGGTGACCAAACCAGTCCCCAGTTTGGGGATTAATAAAGAGCATCCAATCCGAAACAACCATCCAACCCAATTCAACCATCCAATCCAATCATCCAACCCAATCCAATCATCCAACCCAACCCAATCCAACCATCCAATCCAACCTAATCCAACCCAATCCAACCATCCAACCTAATCCAACCATCCAATCCAAACGGGATAACAAGTACCCCTGTGAGGCTTCTGAATGCCTCAGTGTTCTTACGACTACTGAAAAGTGTTTTACAATGCCTGTGAAAATGTAATGTTTAGTTAAAAAGTGGTGAAATAATTATTTTTTTTCCACTTACTGCAAAAGCAGCAGCTCCTCTGCAGATTAAACAGTTTTCACCTGACGGTGGTGATAAGTGAACGTGATGTGGTACAACAGAAGGCTGAGATCTTTATTCACCAGTCTAAACACAGCAGGTAACAACATGGCAACCATGTTCTTACCTGTTGTGTTTAGCACCCCAGTAACCATGGGGTGCTTCAGCGAGCCAATCATCGAGGGCTCACTGATGACATGCGAATACACATGAAACTTGAGGCAGTAGCCTGATTTGTCTTGTTAGCAGGCAGATGTAGCTGGTGTGTCTCTCAAAGATGAGTTTCTCAAAGATGAGACATATTTAGTTAATTAGCTAATACTTTATAGTTTTATGTTTCACTTGTCTGATCGGATAACTGGGAAATAAATTTCATAGGTCCGATGATAAAATTTGCTCGTCCCGGAAAAGCATCCACTTTTCTTCCGTTTTCTGCCAACATTCAAATTCCTTTCCCTCCCCCTATTTTTCCCAGGGCCTGTAAACAAGTGTCTTAACGCTATATTGGCCCCCCGATGCTTCCTATGTATGGTGCATTGCAGTGCTGCCTCCAAACAGCAAGTTTTTAGTTTTGTGTCTATCTATAACTGTGATATGACACCCTGACAGCAAAAAAATCTATGTCAATGATATTCCATTGTCAATACTGTCAATTCTGTCAACTAATCATTTCAGCCCTATTTTGAAGTTGACTACCATTTGAACTTGAAAATAGGGAGCACCATTTGGAAATAAAATCTTACTCAAAGTAAATATATTACCACTGTACAGTATGTTAATATAAACTTGAGGTCTGTTTATCCCAATACATCAGCTACTGGAGCAGTATTTTGAGTTTGATAGCTAATTGTTAGGCTACAGGAAGGGCCTATTCTGTACTGAGTGGGTTTCTCACCTGAGCGTGTCCTGAAGGTTGTTCCCCCTGGACAGGGAGATGGAGCGGAAGAAGCCCTGGACAGCAGGCACGGTGTACAGCAGTAATGTTTTAGACAGGTCCTGTGAAGGAACAGTCAAATGATACAGTCATTATTTAATCATTATTTCCTTGTAAATCTCAGTCAAATCCTAATTCAGAATCAGAATCATAAAAAAAATATAAATAGCAAAAAGTAAGTAAAAGTACAGTTTTATATACAGATCACAATATTTAGGTTGTGTAAGTGGGAGGGGCTGTCAGTGGGGGGGGCTAGGGGGCAGTTGACTACTCTGGAGGAGGGGCAGGGGACCTGTTGATTAATCTGGGGGGGGGGATAGGGGGCCTGCTGATTAGTCCGATTGCAACAGGGAAGAAACTGTTCTTGTAGCATGAGGTTTCAGTCCTGATGGACTGTAACCACTGTGGTTTCAATTGTGATCGTTTTCCTTTTCTTCGATGCATCACCATCACTTGCATCAGATTTACACTTTGAAGCCATGATTACGAGGGTAAACACGAAAAATTTAAGTCAAAACACAATGCACAAAACAACGTTTATGTGATCGGACTTAAAATGGTGACGACAGCGTGGCATTGTTCTCCCTCGGGACGACGAACTGCCTAAAATTTGTAGTCTTTTGGGCATTGCGCAAAGCAGTCTGTCTGTTTGTTAGTACGAACCATTGTGTGTAACTTGATATTTTAAAAAAATAGGCTTTACGGAGGTCAGTTGGCAAGTAGAGAGTTAGATCAGAGTCGATGACAACAGGCAGATGTTTGGTTTGGTATAAACATTTTGTGATAATGAAGTTAACTGAGAGCATAGTCTCTCTATTTGCTTTATATCACTGATGCTTTACAAACCTTCTGTTTTCTCTTGGTTGAGTTGGAGGATGTTTGGTGTCATCCATACATATCTGATAGACAATTTGTGAGGTTAACTAGTGGGTTAAGATTTTGCTGTGTAACGCAATAAAATCGTGTTATCCAGTTGCAATTGATTCAACTCCTTTTGGATAACCATGACCTGGATGAATGAGAACATTCACAGACATATATCTGACAGGTTCACAGGTCCAGACATTTAGCCTGCTAGATACCTGACAGGTCCAGATATTTAGCCTGCTAGATACCTGACAGGTCCAGATATTTAGCCAGCTAGATGTCTGACAGGTCCAGATATTTAGCCTGCTAGATACCCGACAGGTCCAGATATTAGATACCTGACAGGTCCAGATATTTAGCCTGCTAGATACCCGACAGGTCCAGATATTAGATACCTGACAGGTCCAGACATTTAGCCTGCTAGATACAGTGCATCCGGAAAGTATTCACACCCCTTCACTTTCCCCACATTTTGTTATGTTACAGCCTTATTCCAAAATGGATTAAATTCCTTTTTTTCTCATCAATCTACACACAATACCCCATAATGACAAAGTGAAAAAGGTTTTGTAGACATTTTTGCAAATTTATTAAAAATAAAAAACTGAAATATTGCATGTACATAAGTATTCACACCCTTTGCTATGACACTCAAAATTGACCTTTCGCAAAGTCCCACCCCCCTTAGTTACTGTTGTTATGCCCGTCAAGCATTTCAGAACTATCCAGGAAGTAGCCGGAAAACACCAAAACATGAAGGAAGAAATCAGCGCATTGTGTGGGTAAAAGTAACAGTAATAATACGTTAGCGGTATTAGCTATCAATAATAGCTAGTAGCAAGCTTAGCTTGGAGCAGACAGGCATTTTTGTTGATTTTGGATGGATTAAGCTGGCCATGGGGTCTGCTATACTGCGAAATCTATTGCCGACATTGCGCTTCTTGCGTTCTGGGTTTCGAGAAGGGAAAGAAAATTACACCCCCTCCAAACTTTTCAAATATCTAGTATCCGATTTGCAGATCCCATAGGCACACCGTTTCAGCATTTTGTTGTGTGTTTGAAAGCTTGACGGACTGTTGCTAAGGTAGGATTGGACAAGGACCGTTATGGCGTGGTACTTTGCGAAAGGTCAATTGAGCTCAGGTTCATCCTGTTTCCACTGATCATCCTTGAGATCTTTCTACATCTTGATTGGAGTCCACCTCTAGTAAATTCAATTGATTGGACATGATTTGGAAAGGCACACACCTGTCTATATAAGGTCCCACTGTTGACAGTGCATGTCAGAGCAGAAACCAAGCCATGAAAGTCAAGGGAATTGTCTGTGGACCTCCGAGACAGGATTGTATCGAGGCACAGATCTGGGGTAGGGTACAAAAAAATGTCTACAGCTTTGAAGGTCCCGAAGAGCACAGTGGTCTCCATCATTCATAAATGGAAGAAGTTTGGATCCACCAGGACTCTTCCTAGAGCTGGCCGCCCAGCCAAACTGAGCAATCAGGGGAGAAGGGCCTTGGTCAGGGAGGTGACCAAGAACCCAATGGTTACTTTGACAGAGCTCCAGCGTTCCTCTGTGGAGATGGGAGAATCTTCCAGAAGGACAACCATCTCTGCAGCACTCCACCAATCAGGCCTTTATGGTAGAGTGGCCAGACGGAAGCCTCTGCTCCGTAAAAGGCACATGACAGCTCACTTGGAGTTTGCCAGAAAGCACCTAAAGGACTCTCAGACCATGAGAAACAAGATTCTCTGGTCTGATGAAACCAAGATTGAACTCTTTGGCCTGAATGCCAAACGTCACGTCTGGAGGAAACCAGGCACCTCTCATCACCTTGCTAATACCATCCCTACAGTGAAGCACGGTGGTGGCAGCATCATGCTGTGGGGATGTTTTTCAGCGGCAGGAACTGGGAGACTAGTCAGGATCGAGGGAAAGATGAATGGAGCAAAGTACAGAGAGATCCTTGATGAAAACTTGCTCCAGAGTGCTCCGGACCTCAGACTGGGGCGAAGGTTTACCTTTCAACACGACAATGACCCTAAGCACACAGCCAAGACAACAAAGGAGTGGCTTCAGGGCAAGTCTGTGAATGTCCTTGAGTGGCCCAGCAAGAGCCCAGACTTGAACCCCATTGAACATCTCTGGAAAGACCTGAAAATAGCTGTGCAGCGACACTCCCCATCTAACCTTACAGAGCTTGAGAGGATCTGCAGAGAAGAATGGGAGAAATACCCCAAATATAGGTGTGCCAAGCTTGTAGCTTCATACCCAAGAAGACTTGAGACTGTAATCCCTGCCAAGAGTGCCTCAACCAAGTACTGAGTAAAGGGTGTGAATACTTATGTACATGCAATATTTCAGTTTTTTATTTTTAATAAATTTGCAAAAATTTCTACAAAACCTTTTTCACTTTGTCATTATGGGGTATTGTATGTAGATGAAAAAAAAAGGAATCCATTAATCAATTTTGGAATAAGGCTGTAACATAACAAAATGTGGGGAAAGTGAAGGGGTGTGAATACTTTCCTGATGCACTGTATCTGGGATGCATCTGCGATGCATTGTCAAGACTATCGGATCACGTCCTTGAATAGTTCACACATAGCGCTCGAGCACCAAGCCAATGCTGATTTGCGGCTTTGGATAGGGAGCTCCAAAAACTGTTGGGGAGTGGAAATCAGGGCTACAATCGTGTAGTGTGAACTAGGCATAAGGACAAAGATTTAACTTAAAAAGTGTATGTAACTTTACAGAGAAAATCCAATGATCCAGTTCCTGTTGTCTTGGTTGGGATTGAGGAGGATAAACTCTGGATAGATGCTGCAGTCTTATTGTTCCTTAGTGACCCTCACCTCATTGACCTTCTTTTGGCCTGGTGACGGAACAGGGCTCTGGTCAATGCTGTCCACCTCGCTGTCACTGTTACTGGCCTCACTGTTGGCACTGGCACCACTGGCATGCCGCAGCTTCTTTTCATCGCGTCCCTGGTTCTGGTGTTTGTAGTGCAGCACTGCTTCAAAGTTCATCACTGCCCAGGCATGCCAGGCCTGTTGAGGAAAGTCTAGTTTTTAAGTCCTGGTAATTACATTAAAACATGTCTATTCACAGCACCAGCAATTTTGGTTTACTAAGGTATAGATATTTCCCAGGGGGCTGGATTTTTTTAGCATACAAAAAGATTTGTTTCATGCTTGTAGTCTTATGCAAGTAACTACTGAGAGCTTACTGCAGAAGGAAGTAAGCTTAAACTGTATGTCCGAGAGGGGTAGAAGCCATGTTTGTAGTCCAAGTGTGGGCATGGACAAGTTGAAGCAAAGAAACTCTTAGCATTGCCATCACCTCATTTCTTTGATGCTTCAGTCAAGACACCAAAATGGTAATTGCATAATGGACAGAATGAATTAACTACTCGTGCACAAAACACTAAATTAAGAAGCCTTGACTTTAGAGTGAAGGTTTTCTAAACAAGACAACATTTTTGTGAAAACCGCCTGTTTACACACATGGTAGAAGGAAAAATGGAGTCAATATGAAAGATTGGGCTGCGTCAGTCAGCCCAATAAGGCACAGGGCCCTGATGCAGATGTCATGACAGCCAGCCAATCAGGGCTGGCGTAATGGTACAAGGGCTTCTGTGAATACGCGAGGGGGCGTACCCCACAGTGAGACATCGCACTCATGCTACTCAGAGAACCGGGGTTACGGAAGTAACCTAACGCTTATACACATGGTAGAGGGAAAAACTGAGTAAATATGAAAGACTGGAGTTATATGGGTGTAACTGACCTTGTACCAGTTGCGGTCGTGCTCAGTTGAGTGGCTGTAATACTGCAGGACCTTGGGGATGGTACTCTCATTGATGCCCTGCAGACTAAGCTGCCACTCCCCTAGCTTCAAGAAACATCTAGTTTGAGAAACAGAGGAGCCAGAGAGAGTCAGCATGCAGACAAAACAGCAATCTTTTAACACTGTGAATTGTAGTATTTTCTTCTAGAGGCCGTCAGGTTTTCTCTTTTATATTTTTTTACCCAAAAACTAGTTTGGTAGCATGATTAACAATTGCATGCAAATCATGCAAACCCCTGGGTGATAATGAGGACAGAGCAGTGCATACCAGCACTTCAGGTTTGACCAAACACCTTGGTGATTACAAGATGTATGACATCTTATATGCGAAACTAAATATGAAACATAAAGCATTTCAGATACTCAGTTCTGAAAATCTTCTAGCATAGAATAGAATCAAATCCAGTCAATCTTTAAAATAACAAACAGCTTCTTTGGCTTTTGTTTGGATTGGTAGTAGAAGCTTGATGTTGAAAATGTCCTTTTTAAAAAAGAGTTTTGTTGTCACAAGTCCACATGAATTATAACTTTACTTCTGCTGCAACAGGAAGGAAGAGTTGGTATTGTCAGTGAGAATAACAAGAAATGTGGATATAATGGAGACATTACTCATAAGCATCATCAACACAAGCAGCAGTGCAGTAAGATACTGAAAGCTTATGGGATCACATGTGGATCATCTCAATTATGCCCATCTTCCTTCAACGGCACTGTTCCAGGAGCCAACTTTGTGGCATTAATCCTTTACTCTGAGAGGAAAATGAAACTTAAGGCAAAAGGTCCCAAATATTTGTTTTTGGCTAGTCTAAGACGTTCATTTGATTTATAACACATTCAACTAAGGAATCACAGAAAGTTGAATCAGTTCATCTGGACACAACTTTTATTGATAGATACGTTTCATCATGTGTTTGGCCTGAATGAAACAAATCTTTAAATCACATATTCTGACGGTCTGTGCTGGTGATATTTGAGTTTGAAGATGGCTCCGTCTGCTGGACGTTACTGTAACATATAGTGAAGAAAGTGCATTTATGTGATTTGGACATTTGTTTCACCCCAGCTAGACATTTTGCCCCACTGTTGGGACTGCTAGGATGCAGTGGGTGATTGGGGACGGGTGGCGGAGGGACCATCTGGTTTGTTCCTCGTGTCTGTCTGTGGTGATCTTGTGTGGCCCCCATCTCAGAGTGGCAGGTTGTGAAGAGATGGGGTCTATGGCAGGCCGCTTTATCATTTATTCATTTTAAGGTGCTAGTCACTAGAAATTAGACACACACTAGTCACTATTGTAAATCCACTAGTTGCTACAAATTAGACTCCAGCTCTATTAGAATAAGCACTAGTTAGTAATTATGACTAGTCACTATTATCTTTTACTAGTAACAATTCAATAAACACTAGTTCTTTTATTATTATATTATTTTATTTATTTTATGTAGAGGCCTGCCAAATATAGGAATATGGATATGTGAAATATATTTTCTAGTCTGCACGGTTATGCATGTTTCAAAATGGGTAAAGCAAGTGGAGTAGCGCATTTGCCATAATTCTTTGATTCTTTTGTGAGATTCGATATCCTGCTTAGCCAAGCCCATGTAATTTCAGTTTAAGAGAGTGAGCGATGTACTCTAAGCCAATCAGAGACGACTTTGGGGGAGTGTTTTGTAATATGGCAGAGGAGTTTGCTAAGTTATCATTTTGTCGGTAGAAATTGAGTTTAGTGTCGAAGTGAGTAATATTTTGTGGACTGAAACACTTCCAAGGATTTGCACAAGTATTGTATTGTAACAGCTTCAAGTCCTGTGCATCTCGATATTTTGCAACTCATTCTTCTCCAGTTTGCCATGGAAGCTGGCTAGCCTACAGCCAGTTAGCTTAACATCAGCTATTTTGCTTACCATGTTGTTATTTTTCTTAGCTAGCTTTGTGAAAGTGTATAGTCTAACTATCAAGCGTGGACAATTTGCCAGAACTGTCATGGGGACAGTCATCTATAAACACCGGGCGTGGTTTGTGCAGGGAAACTGGAGACGAGAGAATTTCACTGAAGCTAATTAGCCAGTTAGCACCGGACCTTCGTGATCAGCACGGACCTTGTGGCATTCATCAACGCTACCCTGTTAAATCGTCTACCCGCCTGCGGACCACTCGTGAATTGTTTGCGTGGTCGCTTGAGTAAGAGGAGACTATTCAAACACTGACTATCAACGTGTTCCCATTGTTTTTATTTTGCTTGTTTTGTGCACCAATGTATGGGCCCCATCGTTTTGGGAAATCCAAGCGCTTGGTAATATAGTTCACCAGAGCTGAGTTGAACTGTTTATTTGGAGACTTTTATTCAGGACTTGGTCTGATATTACAAATTCATTATTGGGTCAAGGTTATTTATTAATGTGTTCACATCATATATTTGATAGCTGTTCAATTCTGTATTCAGGTATTTGGTTTGCAATTCCAGAGGGTTATTCCTTTTTGATAGTATGTTGATGTGATAACATAAGAGGGGTTTGGTTGTTTGATGAGTAAATACTGTTCTGATACATATTGACAGAAGGAAAGATATAAGAACAACAATAGCCTATCATAGAATAAATGTTATTTCTTTATTATTGTTGTCCTGAACTTTCTGTTATTCTGATGTTTATAATTTACATTCAGCCAACTCAACACCAATTGCTGAGAACTCAGGATCCTGTTTAAGGAAAATTGAAATAGTAGCCATAGCTGTCAACAAGGAGTTACATATACCCTGGACAGGCCACCAGACCTTGTGATGGCCTGGCGGCCTGTCCAGGGTGTCTCCCTGCCTGCTGCCCAGTGACTGCTGGGATAGGCTCCAGCATCCCCACGACCCTGACAGCAATATAAGCGGTTTGGATAATGGATGGTTGGATTATTATATTATTGCCATGATTGCCTAGCGGCCTGTCCAGGGTGTCCCCCCCGCCTGCTGCCCAATGACTGCTGGGATAGACTCCAGCATCCCCGCGACCCTGAGAGCAGGATAAGCAGTTTGGATAATGGATGGATGGATGTTTCATCACTCATCTAAGTGACCTCTTCAGTCTCAACTTACTGCAGGTATCCCCACCCTTATAAACATTACAGTGGCATAATGACCGAAACCAACGATCGGTTTCATATGCAAATTGCTGTGAGCATTGAAACTCTAGTTAATGCTCATAGCAATTTATATATGAAATCGATCGTTTTGGGTAGATGAGTAATGGAGTTAGATGAGTGATGAAACGTTTCTCTCAATAAACGATGTGTCCAGATGAACTGCCTTACTGAGCATGCATCAAGACAAGACGAAGAAGACACTTATTTGTCATTGTACATACATACAACAAAATTCATTCTCTGCATTTTACCTATCCAATACTAGGTGCAGTGGACAGTGCAGTGCCCGAGGACCAACTCCAGTTCTTTTCTCCATTACCTTGCTCAGGGTTACAGGCAGGAGTATTAACCCTAACATGCATGTCTTTGATGGTGGGAGGAAACCGGAGCACCCGGGGGAAACTCAGGCAGACACGGGGAGAACATGCAAACTCCACACAGAAAGGACCTGGGACAGCCAGGCGTTCGAACCCAGCACCTTCTTGCAGTGAGGCAACAGTGCTAACCACTGGGCCACCGTGCTGCCCTGGATGTTTTTGTGAGTTTTCCAATTAAACTTCATTTACAAAAAGTCTTGCCACATTCAATGGCTGTTGCAGCTAGAAAAGCGCTATATAAAATGCAACTTGATTGATTGATTGATTGATTGATTGATTGATTTACTGGTATCTTACTGGTATGGCACTGACTTCTCATGAATATGCCATTCTCCATTCAGGTCTTTTCCTTTCCTCATTTGTGATTAATGCTGATGAAGCCCCTCACTTGTTTACAGTTCAGCCTGTGGATCCTGATATGGCACATGGTGAACACTACTTATTACAATGCTGACCCTCAGTTTGTCATGGCTTGCTGTCTACCACTATGTATATGGACCTAGTAGTGAGCTGGCTAAAAGTTGACTTTTGATGCTATGTTATAGTGCGGATTGGACAAAAGTGTCAGCTATATGGAAAACATAAATGTAAAATTGATAACGCCCAGTAATTGTGTAATTGGTTTTCATGTAAAGATATTCGATGTAGACTTGTCTTCAAACACTATGGTTATGTGATAAAATCCCAATGTTGATTTTTGGAAGGCTACAGCTGCAGAGTTGAACGTGAATTACTTGCTAGGCAGTGAGCTGGTGTTATTGACTTGCACAGAGGTGCGCACCTGGCCATGCGTTTGTGGAGTTATTGCATACAGGGGCTCACCTGGCCATGAGTTTGTGGAGTTCTTGCTTGTGTTGCTGGTCCTCAGCTGCAATTGCATGCTGGGCCTGTTGCTGCATCCCCTGCACAAAGTGCTGCATGTGCTGAAAGGCATCAATCTAGAGAGGCAGAAAATATACCCCGGTGAAGAATATGTGGGAGCAGCGACGGAAATATGCGACTTGGTGGTTTTTGGAGTTTTACATCATAAAGTCAATGACGATTAAGCTGATTTTGGGCCTTGATTACGTCATCTTTCTTTCCATAGGAGGGCTATATGATCATAATCACAACCATACAATAGAAACATACCCAAGTGGGTCTTTAAAACATTTAATTGGGAACCCCCCCCCCAAAAAACCTAAAACTAAACTTTTTCCCTCAAGTTGAAGGATTAAATACATGCCCTTTACTGCTAGCCTCAAATCCACATGGAAACTTCACTACTTCCAGTTTCTCATACAACACAACCACTGCAGCAGAGGGAGGAATGATGAGTGACATTCCTTTTGTCAGGCAGGGTTAAAGCTGTGTTCTGTCCCGGGGCGCTTGTGGAAAGAGGATATGGGTCCTGTGTGGCTGTAGGTGTGTGTGCGTGTGTATACATACACACACTAAGATTCCACCTTATAAACTGAGCAGCTGGGAAGCAAAGGCAGCACACCCACAGTCACACTTACCTAAGACCCCATCCCACACTTCTCTAATGAGACAGACCCACTGAATAACACCTGGTAAAGTACACGTGTTTACGTGTGGGGGGGGGGTACAAACCGTATTGTGTGTGAGGGCACATGGTAGGGAAAAAGTCTGGAGCAGGAAGAGAGCTGATCAATCCTTTGCTACTCTGTTGACATGTGCTTTGAACCATGACTTTTTTCCACTGGTGCCAGTAACAAGGGGAATGTTGTTTTTTTTATTCCTGTGTTCGTTGCTCCCCTAGCAACAGCAACCCCAGAGGCAGCATACTTTACCCATTGTTTTGCACTTTTGCGATGCAAAATTCAAACATCAGTCAAATAACAAGACTTAAACATATCATGTTCACTTGACTAACATAATGACTGGAACAGTGCTGACCCTAAAAACTAACAGTGGAAATAAAACAGAAATACCTGGCTTATTTACGCCTACCTTACGAGTGCTCTTCCACATGTACTTCATGTAGGCGTAAGTTACATGGGGGTGGACTGTGGGCAGTGGATGGTCCAGCTGTTTTGAGGGGTCGACCCCCAGCAGAAGCACAAGAGTCTTGTGGGCCAGTGCCTGAGGGATGAGACAGAAGTGGAGACGGTGAAGGGGGGGCAGAAGAGTAAAGAAGTTAAATGGTTCAAGAAGACACCGGAAGTCCACGGTGCCTCCTACTACCAGCTCTCATTACCAGAGACCCTTTCATGGGTCTGAACTACCCTGAGCTAATCATGTGCAGACCACTGTGTTTGCCAATGAGTTTTTGTGTTTGTTTATATGGCAAGACTTTAATATCATTGTTTGTTAGCAGTTAAATTCACCATGAACAAACAATTAGCTGTAAAATAATATGTGTGAAGCTTACCTGTCAAATAATACACCTTTCATACCAAACACAATTTTGGGGGTTTCACTCATCACCTCTGGTTGAAAAGGTCTCACACAACACCAGCGATCTCATATTTGGTGTTTTGTGTAGAGTGATTTAAACACAAATGAATGAAAATACATACTTGTACATATCAGTAAAAATAGAGATGTCAGCTTTTATATTCCTGGCCAAAAACTTCTCCATATTCTGCCACCACATTCTGCTTTTTACACCATGTAAGAATAGCCTACTATGTACAGTATCCAGGTGATTTATCATGCTTTTTGTGCCACTGTGGTAGGCCAGTTTCAAACTGCATATTTGGCACACTGCCTTATCATCGTTCAATTTCAAGTGTCGCCACACAGCTGAGGTCTTCGGCATTTTGTTTTCCTTTAACGGCAAAGCTGAACTAAAGTGTGACGTGACTACTGAGAGTCAGAGGGATGTCAGGCGCCACAGCTGAGACAGTATATATTTCCAAGTTTGCAATTAAGTATAAATACAGTACAATAGGCTAATAAATGTATTTTGCAGTTCGCCTTTATTGATAGTCTACAAATAGCAAAAACAAAAAAAATTTTTTTTGAGAATATATGATCTATTACCATGGCACAGTGTGATGCAATTCTGCTAGGTCTAGTGATGTCTGGATATAAGCTCCTGCTATACATTGCATTGATAAACTCGTCTGTCATTTTATGCTTATTTGGATTTCACAGATCTATACTGAAATCCCCACAAATGAAAATTTAACTATTGAATTGTTTTAGCAAACATTTCTTCCATCCAGTCCTTAAATATTTCAATATTAGATCCCAGTGCTCTATATGTTCAGCTCACAATGAAATTTTTCTTTTTTTCCAAACAGATTTCTATTGTAATGCATTCTAGCATGTCATCAACCGCTGGTGTCATGCTTTCTACCACCTTATAATTGAAACTTTTATCCGCGTACAAAGCCACACCCCCTCCATTCTTGTTTTTTCTGTTCACATAGGTCAATTCGTACCTGTTCAACTCAAGAATCCACACCCTTCTCAGGGCTGAGCCAAGTCTCTGATATAGCTATAATACTGAATAGTCTCTTGAACATTCTTTTATGTTTTGGAAGTTGGCATACAGGCTTCTGCTGTTAATATATGATGATATTTTATGATTGGACTTAACCTTAATGTTGTACCATCTGTGCAATAAGAGCAATTGTTAGTATTATTGAAGAAATTATTTTCCAGATAGATATCACTTTCCATATCCTCTGATTTATGCTCAGTATATTGAAAACTTTTCAGTCCGAGTTTGTCATATTTAATCCTTGTTGTTTACTGTTCATCATTGTCTCCAGACGCAGATGAATGACTTCTTTCAGAAGTTGTTAAAGTAGTATGTAGGGTATTCATTTAACCATACTTTAAGCTTTTTCATTACCTTGTTGCATTGTTCTCTTGGACTCATTGGTTCAATTCCTCCATTTCTCTGATGACCAGCACTTTAGCGTCTTCTGGTGTTCCGTTCAATTTCATCAAGATTTTGCAGTTTATTGACCATGTAGATTGGATTTTCCTCTGCTTAGTCAGGGAGCATGCCTTTCTTATGATGTCATTTCTTTTAGTCAGATGTTTACCCGAACGGGTAAGCGAGCCGGACTGCTCATTAAACTGCGACAGCAGGGATTTAGAACCGCACCTGGCGAATGTCTACTTTCTGGTCAACAAGATGGACGAACTGCTACTCCTAAACGGAAAAAAAAAACTTGGACTTTTCCAGATCCGCCGCCCTATGCCTCACTGAAACCTGGCTTAGTGAGCATATCACGGACAGTACACTTCATCTGCCGAAGTCCTCGATGCAGACCGCGAAACGAAGCATTTGGGGAAAAACGGGATGGCAGCATATGCTTCTACATAAACGAAGGTTGGTGTACAGCCGTCGCAGTGTTGAAGAAGTCATGCAGCCCTCACTTAGAGACCTTTTTCAATGACTGTAAACCATTCTATTCATCGTGGGAAATTTGATCATTTATTTTAGTCGGTGTCTATATCCCACCCCAGGCCTGTGTTAAAGAGGTGTAAAAACACCTGGCTGATCAAATTACAAACATGGATGCAAATATCCAGACTCCCTACTCATTATCCTTGAGGATTTTAACAGAGCAAACCTTAGCCATGAACTGCCAAAATACTGACACCATGTTAAATGTCCCACCAGAGACAAAAACACTGGATCACTGCTACACAATATTAAAGGACGCCTATTGCTCTGTCCCCTGTGCAGCCCTGGGCCTCTCTGATCACTGTTTCATTCATCTTATCCCAACCTACAGGCAGAAACTAAAATCTGCAAAGCATGTGCTTAAAACTGTGAGGAAATGGACCAATGAGTCAAAACTGGAGCCCCTGGCTTGCCTTGACTGCACTGACTGGAGTGTTTTTGAGGCTGTATATGTACAGACCTGGATGAACTTACTGACACTGCGGCATCTTACACCAGCTTTTGTGAGGATATGTGTGTGCCCACCAAAACCTTCTGTACCTTTAACAACAATACGCCCTGGTTCACAACAAAACTCAGGCAGATTTGTCAGGCCAAAGAGGAAGCCTAGAGGAGTGGAGATAGGATCCAGAACAACCAAGCAACATCTGTTTCTTTAACGCAGCTACACACTGTTTCCCTGGAGCCATGGTCCCTGTCATCCTGGCTAAGCTCCCGGGGCTGCTTAGCTCACTCCCATCTTCTACCAACTGCGTGATAGTGCACGTGGGGGACTAATGATGCAGCTCATCAGCAGTCTGAACTACCCAAATAGGATTTTATGGACCTTTCCAGCTTTTGAAGTACGTGCGGAAAGTCTGTTTTTATCTCAGGCCCTATTCCAACACTGGCCTGTGGAGTGGGGCATTTCAGCAGAATCCTCAGCCTGCACACATGGCTCATCTCTGCCCGCAGAGCTCACAATATTGGTTTTATTGATAATTTTAATCTGTTTTAGGATACTTTCTCCTTCTTCAGAGCTAACGGAGTCCACCCAAACAGGCTGGGTAGCCGGATGTTAGCAGACAACCTGCAGTACAGCCCTCTCCACGTGACTGACTGCTTACATCCCACTCTTCCCTCCCGGAGCCTCCGCTTCCGCCTGTGGTGGCACTCGAAGATACTGTTCTGCCTGCTTTCTCCCTCTGCTGGCCTATCTGTCCTTGACCTTCTCGTTGGGAATTTTCCCCATACAGACTATTATTAGGCACCGTGCCTTCCATCCACACGACATATCTAATAGCAGAAACAACAACAACTGAATAGCTGGAGCAAATATCTGCAATATGCGTTCTATTTGCTGCCTTTGACACAGTTGATCACAACATCCTCTTACATTGCTGAGAGACTTGGGTTGACATCAAGGGCTCGGCTCTTAGCTTGTTATGCTCTTACCTCACCAACACAAATTTTTCTGTTGTTCTGGGCAACTCTACCTTCTCAATGGCTCAGTTGACTTGTGGTGTCCCTCAAGGCTCAGTTCTTGGCTTACTTCTCTTTCCTGTATACATGCTGCCCCTTGGCCAGGTCATTCAAAATTATGATGTGCTCTACTATTTTTATGCTGAAGACACTCAGTTCTATATGCCACTAAAACCCACATATCACAGCGCCCTAGCAAATCTCACAACTTGCTTCTCTGACATGAAATCCTGGATGTCCAAAAATTTTTCTTAAATTTAATGATGATGAGGCTGAATTCATTCTGTTCAGTCCTGGAAATTCCATCTTGGGGTAAAAATCAATGCTAACCTCAGTTTTGATAATCAAATCAAACATGTTGTTCAGTCATGCTTTTGCCAGCTTGAGTTAATCTCCAAAATTAGGTCATTTTTATCAACTGCCGAGCTCCATAAAGTTGTACATGCTTTTATCTATTCTCAGCTTGACTATTGTAATGCACTTTATTCTGGTATCAGCAAGGGCTACCTCCAACATCTGCAGTTGGTACAAAATACCGCTGCTGGGCTCATTACCGGGACAACGAGGCTTGATCATATCACTCCTGTGCTTGCCTCCCTATACTGGCTCCCTGTTATATTTCGAATTGACTTTAAAAATTTACTGCTCACTTTTAAGGCTTTAAATGATCTTGCTCCTTCATACATTTGTGATTTATTGACTTGGTATATCCCTCCTGGACCATTAAGGTCTGAGGATGGAGCCCTGCTAGTTACTCCCAGGTCTCAGTTTGTTACAAAAGGTGATCAGGCTTTTGCTGTCAAAGCCTCCACACTGTGGAACTCTCTTCCTGTTGAACTAAGACAAACTAAGTCTCTAGCTCCTTTTAAATCTCATCTTAAAACTTTTCTTTTTAATAAAGCTTTTACATCATCTCATCTCATCATCAGCTGCTTCTCCGGGGCTGGGTTGCGATGGCAGCAAGCTAAGTAGGGCACTCCAGACGTCCCTCTCTCCAGCTCCTCCTGGGGGATCCCAAGGTGTTCCCAGGCCAGATTGGACATGTAGTCCCTCCAGCGAGTTCTGGGTCTACTCCCAGTTTGGACCTGCCCAGAAAACCTCCAAATGAAGGCACCCAGGGTGCATCCTAATCAGATGCCTGAACCACCTCAACTGGCTCCTTTCGATATGAAGGAGAAGCGGTTCTACTCCGAGCTCCCTCCGGATGTCTGAGCTATTCACCCTATCTCTAAGGCTGAGCCCAGACACCCTATGGAGGAAACTCATTTCAGCTGCTTGCAAAGCTCATGACCATAGGTGAGGGTTGTAATGAAGATTGACTGGTAAATTAAGAGCTTTGGCTCAGCTCCCTCTTCACCACAACAGTCCAGGACAATGTCCACATTACTGCAAATGCTGCACCAATCCGCCTGTCAATCTCCCACGCCATCCTACCCTCAGTTGTGAACAAGACCCTGAGATACTTGAACTCCTTCACTTGAGGCAACAACTCATCCCCAACCCGGAGGGAACAATCCACCATTTTCTAGTAGAGAACCATAGCCTCAGACTTGGAGGTGCTGATTCTCATCCCGGCCATTTCACACTCAGCTGCAAAGCACCCTGGTGTATGCCAGAGGTCGTGCTCTGATGAAGCCAACAAAACCACATCATCTGCAAAGAGCAGAGATGCAATTCTGAGGTTCCCAAAACGGTCACACTCCTCACCTTGGCTGCTCCTTGAGATCCTGTCCATGAATATCACAAACAGAATAAGAGACAAGGGACAACCTTGGCGGAGTCTGACACCGTGTTTGACTTTGTGTCAAGAATGTGGACACAGCTCTAACTAGGGTTATACAAGGACCGGATGACTTGTAGCAACTGCCCCGGTACCCCATACTCCCGCAGGACCCCCCCCCCCCAAGAGTGCCCCAGGGTACACAGTTGTCCTTCTCCAATCCACAAAACACATGTAGACTGGCTGGTCATACTCCCATGCCTCCCTCAGCACTTCCGCAAGGGTAAAGAGTTGGTCCATTGTTCCACGGCCAGGACGGAATCCGAATTGTTCCTCCTGGATCTGAGGTTCGACAATCGGTTGGAGCCTCCTTTCCAGCACCCTAGGAGGCTGAGCAATGTGATACCTCAATAATTGGAGCACACCCTCCGGTCGCCTTTTTGAAATATGGGAACCGCCACCTAAGTCTGCCACTCCACAGGTACTGTTCCCGACCTCCACGCGACACTGAAGAGCTGTGTCAGCCAAGACAGCCCAACAATATCCACAGCCTTCAGCATCTTAGGGCGAATCTCATCCACACCCGGCACCTTGTCACCGAGGAGCTTCTTAACTACCCCAGAGACCTCTGCCAGGGATATGGGTGGGGCTTCCTTCGAGTCTTCAGACTCTACGTCCTCCATTGAGGACATGTTAGTCGGGTTCAGGAGCTCCTCTAAGTGTTCTTTTCACCACTCGGCAACATCCCCAGTCCAGGTCAACAGTTCACCTCCCTGGGTGAACACAGCCTGAGTCAAGCCCTGCTTCCCCTTCCTGAGTCGCCAGATGGTTTACCAGAACTTCCTTTAGGCCAACCAAAAGTCCTCCTTCATAGCTTCACCAAACTCCCCCCACACCCGAATTTTTGCTTCCGAGACCGTTGAAGCCACAACCCTTCTGGCCTTCCGGTACCTGTCTGCTGCTTCAGGAGACCCCTGGGCCAAACCAAGTCAAAAAGGCCACCTTCAGCCTAACAGCTTCCCTCACTGCCGGTGTCCACCAACGAGTTCTTAGGTTGCCACCTCGACAGGCACCGATGACCATACGACCGCACCTCCTACCTGCCACATCTGCAATACAGGCTTTGAACATGGCCCGCTAAGACTCCATGACCCCAGCCTCCCTTGGGATACACGAGCACTTCTTCTGGAGGTGGGAGTCGAAGACCTCACAAACAGAGGCCTTCTACAGACATTCCCAGTTCACCCTCACTACACGTTTAGGTTTGCCAGGTCTGTCCGGCAGCCTTCCCCACCATCTGATCCAACTCACCACCAGGTGGTGATCAGTTGACAGCTCTGCTCCTCTCGTCACCCGAGTGTCCAAAACATATGGCCGCAGATCTGATGATATGACCACAAATCTTCGGCCTAAGGTGTTCTGGTACCAAGTACACTTATGAACTACCTTATGTTCAAATATGGTGTTTGTTATGGCCAGTCCATGACTCACACAGAAGTTCAATAACAAGGCACCGCTCAGGTTCAGATCAGGGGGGCCGTTCCTCTCAATCACGCCCCCCCAGGTTTCTCCATCGTTGCCCATGTGAGCGTTGAAGTCCCCCAGCAGACCTATAAAGTCCCCAGGCAGAACCCTATCCAGGACACCACCCAGAGACTCCAAGAAGGTCAGATACTCCAAACTGCTATTCAGTGCATATGCACACACAACAGTCAGAGACTTCCCCCTAGTGACTCTCAGTTGTAAAGAGGCAACCCGCTCATTCCTGGGGAGAACTCCAACACGGCGGCGCTCAATCGGGGACTTGTGAGTATCCCCACACCTGTCACCTTGGCCAACTCCACAAAAGTAGAGTCCAGCCCCTCTCCAGGAATTTGGTACTAGAGCCCATGCTATGTGTGGAGCTGAGCCCAACTCTATCTAATTGGTACCACTCCACCTCCTGCACCAGCTCAGGCTCCTTCCCTGCCAGAGAGGCAACATTCCACGTCCTGAGGACCAATCTGCGATGCCGGAAATCGGCACGCCTGAGTCCTCGCCTTTGCCTACCTTGCACCCAACCCCAGTGCACATCCCCGCGTGTAGTGGGTCCACGGGGTGGTGGCTCCATGTTGTTTTTTTTCAGGCTGGGCCCGACCACATGATGCTTGCTGGCGAGCTCTCTTCCCAGGTCTGGCTCCAGGAGGGGGCCCCGGCTTCCCTTTTCCGGGCGAGGTGCTGTAGCTCCTCCCCCAGAATCCCCTCCAAGAATCGCCACCTTAACGTGGTGGAGGGTGTCCACCACGGGTGTTTGGGTGTCCTGGTGAACCTGGGAGCTCTGTTGTCAGGGGCAATAGCTCCTGGTAGGGTCTCCCAATGCAAATTGGTCCCAGGGGAGGGGGCCAGACTAAGAGCGATTCCAAAGAAACCCAATGGAACTAAAACAGCAAAATTAAGTAGTCAACCGTGAAATTATTTTCAAAAACCAAGGACAAAGAGACATGAGCGAGGGAACAGTTTCAGCATGAAATGTTTCAGAATGATGCAACCAACCCATTTTGGAAAATTATGTATCATTTTCAAAATCAATAAAGATGTGTGATAAAAAAAGAAAGCACTACCTGAATTTTCTTAACGCTTCTTGGGGAAAGAGGACACAATGGGACATTCAAAATGGCTACTTGTTCATCACTTCAGTAAAAAAAAAAAGAAAGAAAGAAAAAAGAAAAAAAAGTACAAAATCTACCTAAATTGCAAGCGGTGAAATACTCATGAGTGGAATTACAAAAAATAACCACCTGCATACTAGACCTGTGTCTTTTTTCATAGATCCAAAATCTTTAATACCCACTAGTAACAGCACTCAAGACAGCATTTTGATACAGAATTCTTGCTCTGTGAGATTAACAATTGGGAAAGAGTACTGACCAGGCGTCCACTCTTGCCACAGAGGCTGGCATACTTCAGCCAAGTCCTCATGTCCTCATGGGGGTTTATGACCAGTGACCTGACCATCAGTATCCTCTGCCAATCCTCCACTATGCGCTGGCATCCCTGGGAAAAGGGCAATAAAAAAAGGATAAGCAGGTCACACACATTTCTTTAATTAAACCTTTGTAAAGGAGGCATCTTGTGAAACTCTCAAGAGAATGAACATGTGTAAAGAGGTGTGAGGGGTCAAGCAGTTGATACTTAATCCTAGTCACCGTACCATATTAACACACTGGCACTCTCAAACATAGATACAAACACACATGCACAAGTATGAATAAAATTCAAATGAAAAAAACAAAAACAAAAACCCATAACAAATAGTGATGCTGTGTAGTACAATGTCTTAAGCCATGAATCTAGTCAGTTAATATGTCTCATGCCATGAATCTAGTCAGTTAATGTCTTATGCCATGAATCTAGTCAGTTAATATGTCTCATGCCATGAATCTAGTCAGTTAATGTCTTATGCCATGAATCTAGTCAATTAATATGTCTCATGCCATGAATCTAGTCAGTTAATGTGTCTCAT